>NC_142805.1:50602836-50780336 GCF_049724085.1 Artemia sp. Qi Xiang Cuo | reverse complement strand
TAGTTGTTCAATGTATGTGAAGCACTTAATTTGGTGTTCTGGAACGTCACTGGAATCCTGGATTATATCTTTTAAAATAAACAAGAAATACTCCAATTGAAAAATAGTTAGCAAAGGAGGAGAGAAGGCTGGCTCTCATGCTGAGCATAACTTCCAAGAAGAATACTTGCTAGAAGAATCATTTAAAGCTCCCACAAGTTATTTTTTAGTGTTCACTTTTTTCTATCAGTTTTGTGCTTGTATTGAATGATGTTTTTTCATTTTCATCATATTTGATGTTAACTGGCCGCTATGAAAGAGGTTTTTAAAGCGTCTTTTGGTCAATATCCCAAGTGATGAGAAAAATAACGTCTAGTTTCTGAGATTTCCAGATGGACCTATTTAAGACGAAATATGGCCATATTTTGGCTAAAAATGACATATTTTGGATGCTCAGGAGACAAATTTATTCACAAAAGTCGCCAGCTTTGTTATGATCCCCGCGAAATATTTAAATTCAAATGCATGTATTGAGGGGGTTCCTGCTGTTGTTACTTCTGGTGAACACTGAGGGAATTTTGATGTGTTGCTTCATTAAGAGTTGAAAAGACTCTTAAATTGTGCTAAGTTTTAATTATATTACTGTACTATCGGTATCACTTTTGGATTATAAAAAAAGCCTGACAAAAACTAGGTTTGTGATAACCTATAATGTCTCATTGGCTGTCAGTAAAATAATTGCCCAGAAATGCGATAGGCTTACTGCAGTGAGAATGAATACCTTTTTATTTATTTATTTATTTATTAATACCAAGATACAGTAAGCTTTAACAAGCTTGTCCCACAAAACAATTATAAAAAAGTCTATAATAATGTCAATGACATAACAAAAACATACAGTAACTGAAAAACATTGGAAAAACAATATTAATGAAACATACAATAACATACCAACTTAACTGAAACATATCTGTTAATAATTGAAACCTACAAAAAAGTAAGCCTACAAAATAACTGTCACACTGTCACAAATCAGGTAATACAAAAGTAAAAATAATCTCAAAATGGATTGTGATAGGACCTAGTATGTAAATCTGTAGAGGCTAAACTACTTTTGAAAGACTGGACTGTTGTACTTGCAACTATTTCTAATGGAAGTGAATTCCAAGTCTTCCACACTCGACTAGACAAGGAGTTTTGGCCTAATCTTTTCTGTGAACATGGTGGGTAAATTTTGTGTTGTTGTTTACGGGTACTACTGTATTCTGTAAAAGTGAAAAAGTGAGTTGGGGTGATATTATCAATGTTCCTAACAATGTGATATGTATTTATTACGTCGGTTCTATTACGTCTGAACTGGAGAGAAGGCAACTGTAGTCTTTGCATTCTCTGGTGGTAAGGTAGATGACTCAGGTATGGTATGAGTTTGGTGGCCTTACGTTGCACTCCCTCAACCCTCTCTATATCTCTCTTATTAAGGGGATACCATACTGATGAGCAATACTCCAGTACTGGACGTACAGTGGATACATAAAGTGAGATTAAACTTAGAAAAAGTACGCCTTAGACGTAATAATTGCTAATTAGCCTTATGGGTGATGTCTGATACGCGTTGATTAAATTTGAGACTTGAATCAAAACAAATCCCATGGTCACAAACATATTCTGCACTTGAAATTAATTTACCAACAACAAAGTAATGGTAATGTTGAGGGAGTCTACGCAAATAGTGCACAGCATTGCACTTTGTTTCATTAATAAACATAGAGTTTGCAGTACACCACTGGCCAAGAGCAACCAAATCCTCTTGAAGTAAAGAAATCTCATGTTCACTCATGACTGGCCTGTAGATTATTACATCATCTGCAAACATTTTTATGGTCGAATTCCTAAAAACGCCTGGTAAATCATTGATAAAAAGGCAGAAGAGTACTGGCCCAAGACAACTGCCTTGTGGAACTCCCACTTACGACAGAAATAGGTGATGACAAAGCATCACCTACTGCAACCTCTTGGGTTCTATTTGTAAGATAATCTGTTATCTATGCTTTAGTTTGTGGGCCTATACCATATAGTTGACATTTGTTTATCAGAAGTGGAATGGAAATTTTTCCGAATGCTTTGGAAAAGTCAATATAAATACAATCAAACAAAATACCATTATCAGCCATCGAATGAAAATCACAAATCACCTCTAGAAGTTGCGTGTTACAAGATTGTCGTTTACGGAAACCATGCTGAGCAGAATGCCATAAATTGTTTTCCTCAAAATGTGCTTGGATTCTACTCACCACAATTTTCTCCATTATATGGCAAAAGATTGATGTATTTGAAATTGGTCTGTATTTATTGAAATGGGATTTTGAACCATTCTTGTACAACGGCCTAATGATAGTCCTTTTCCAAGCTGAAGGACATTTACCAGATGAGAGACAAAGATTAAAAAGATATGTAAGTGGCCCAGCAAGCACTGATGCAAGTTCACGCAACATCACATTGGAAAATCCATCAATATCTGGTACCTTTCCTGGATCAAGATTTCGGAGTGTCAGATAAACCTGCTGGACTGTAAACTCTGAATCAACAAATTCTTTTGTTAAATCTGGAGGAATAAACTGAGTGTGTTTTGGTGTGTGTTTGAGTAAAATTGAACCAAATACCTTATTGAAAAGTTGTGATTTTGCAAAATCATCATCTATATGTAAAAAAGTTTCGGGATCTATGAAGGAAGTGGATGATGGGTATTGTGAAACTTGATTCCTTCTTACATATTTCCAAAATCTTTTTGGGCAACTTTGGACTGATGCTATAACATTTGTCTCCACCTCTTGATGATTTAAATAAAGGAATTTAGTTGCTCTATTTCTAGCTCTTTTATAATTTAACCAAGAATCTAAGGTTTTAATTCTTAAATGATCACACCACCTATCACCTTTTTCTTTTACCATTTGTACAATATACCAAGAAAGGATCTGTCTAATTTTAAAAAAACTATTTACGAGTATATATTGATACATATTGATCCTGACCTTTTATAAGGGTCTGCTTAATAAAAACAAAAGATGCATCAACAGCAGCATCACACGGCTGTAAATCCTATCGTATAGAAAGAGATGAAATATAATCTGAAAATGTAAGGTAATTTCCTCTATCATAATCATACTTGGGAGAATGATTTGGAATATCAGAACAAACTACGAAACAATTTAGTGATATCACCAATACCAAGTGATCACTTTTTCCTAGTGGTGGCAAAACCTGAACACTAGTAACATCATCTGCCGATTTTGTAATTACAAGGTCTAAAATTGAAGGGGTTGAATTGGCGCATAAACGTGTAGGGTTTTGAATATGCTGATACAAATAATGCTCTTGTAAAGTTTCAGGGATATGATTTTCAAATGACTCATCAGAAAGTTGTTTTGTACCTGATAAATAGTTTTATCAATAAAAAAATAGTCAATATCAATAAAAATAGTTTTTTACTATAAATAGTTTTTGGTATCATAATAGATATCATCAATCCAAATCACCATGGATATCACCAGCTATGATCTAACTAAGATGTTTAGAATGGATGTTTTCTAAGAGAAGTTTGAATCTAAAGCTGCATTTAGAGTCAAAAAGGCAACATTATGGTGGATGCAATTAAGGTGCAAATTTTAAAGAAAATCTTCCAATACTGAATAACCAGAGAATTATCATAATCATGCAACATAGCCTAGATAGTAATAATTCAAACTAGATATATAGACAACCTTTTATTTTACATACATTGCAATCAAACAATTGGACTGTGAGACCTCTTGAGACTAGGAATATTAACCTTTAAATATTTTTAATCACATTAATCCATTTGAGAGCTTTAAGGTCCTCTGGACATGTAGTGCTCTTGAGTCGATGACTCCCAATTGAACCTCCACTAATTTTTTTTTTACAAGGTGTGCTTGCAGAAAAACAGTATTGTCAGGTGACTGATGCTGAAATATGAGGTCTTAATTGCATAGTACCTTTTTGTTTCAAAAACAAGATGCTCATGTGCATCAAATCATTTTGAGATATTATATATAAGTTTACATAAACATTTTGCATGTAAAGCTGTATGACACATGGTATTTTCTGAAATAATTAGCCTACATTTTGGCAAATTATAACAAGGAGTGTACTTAGTGTTCACATTGGGGTCACCATATCTGAAGGACCTAAGCAGTTTCTTTCTAATGTCTTAATTGCCAAACTTGTATATACCGTAGAGATTTGTAATATTTAATTGCATATTCTTACATTTAATTGTAGGAATGTTTGCTGTCCTTCTGCCGTCTGTTTTTTTTTCAGGATATCTGGCTAAGAACCAAATTGTCAGATTGCAATTGAAATTGCAGATGAAAATTTTAATATTTGGTCAAAATAAATGAACAATTAAAGGCTAGTTTTATCAGAATTTTCTAATTTTATTGTAAAATTTAGGGTTGAACAGGTGAGAAATTTGCATCAAATAGGTTGAAATTCTGGATAATTTTTGATCTTCTACAGGGCCAAAGCCATTCAAACCTTCATACTGTTTATATCTTTGAATATAAATGTATCTCATTCCACTGTTTTATTAGAACAGTCTGTTCATGCTCTGTCTTGTTACAAGGACTAGCACATTTAAATATATTCATTTGATGGTCACTCAAAAAGAATTATTTTGTTGTCATAAAAAAAGTCAGATATCACCATTTACATTTTTAGAAGAAGTATTCTTAATCTTCTAATCCCACAATGCTCAGATTATTTTTTTTCTATCTGGATGTAGATGACAGGTTATAAGTTAATTTTGTATTTTTTATTATAATTATGTTGTATATTTATCACAATTACAGTTTGACATAGCAAATTGTATTATTGATTACTGTTTTTTAATGCATGCAATTACTGCAGGTGAATAACCCCCTACCAATAGCAAGATAAATGATACATGATCAAGGTCAGTATTGACCAAAGTAACACCCAAGCAAGCTAGTGATTACATAAGGCACAGAATAATTGAGTGATACAAATGCATATGACCTATTGGTCAAATGTGTCAAACAACAACAACATGCTCAAATTAAACTTTTTAATCTTCTTCCTTTTCTGCTTCAGGTCAGTTTTGTCAAATAAAAGGAATTTGTAATTTGGCTGAGAGAGCACATTCATATCTTGAAGTTTAGCTTACTATAGTTTAGATTTAGTCAACTTCAATTATTTTTCATCTGGAATTTAAACTACTGTGACTGTTTTACTCTGAACTCTAGTTGAATTTTAGAACTCCTGTAAGTGAGTAGATTCAGTGTGTTGTCACTTAAGGATATAGGGTATTTTGCAGATTGATTTTTTAATTTTGGACAACAGCAGTTTTTAAGATATTTGAAAAGACTCTATTTAGGATCCTCTGGCTTTTCTTCTTCCTGTGCTGTGAATTCCCATGTAAATTTGCAAAAGCTGAAACCCCAAATAGCAATGGGTATAATTGATTTTTAATGAGCATGTAGCTCCAAATTATACATAGATATCCACACATTCCACATTGGCATATAAAAAGTTAACAGAGGCATAAACAATTGTCAATAATTGTGGGAAATGATTGTAAACTATCCAAGTGGTCCTGGAGACCCAAAGCCAAGAACTGAGAAATTTTAAGAATAATTGTAAATCCCTTGTTTCCCTGTAAAAGATGTCCCAGTGAATCTCTACTCAACATTTCTTGTTTTATAATATGATATTCTAGATTGACATCATTCTGTTGCTCTATAAAAGGAATTCTGTAAAGTAAAACAATCTCCTGTACCAATGTTCTCACCATGCATTTACAGAGAAGCCCTGAAGAAATCAGTGGAATTTGTTTTGATGAAATTGACATCCAAGGTTAAAAAGAATTGAATGGTAATAAAAGTATCATAAATCTTGTCATAACATTTGAAGCATCATAAATACTGTAGTGGTTAGAAAAAGAACTGAGCAAACAATGTAACAAAGTAAAGTAAAAAAAACACAACTTTTGAGTTAGGGAGAGTGATTTGGGTTAAATTTGAGGGACTTAGATGAACCATGAGCATGAGAGTCTCTAGATTCCACTAAATACATCTTGCCAAAACTGATTGACCTTGTATATATTGAACAGGAGACCATTTGGGAAGTAGGAGTGAGAAGGGAATCTAGAGTTCTATTTCTTTTTATTATTATTTACAAAGAAAGGAAGCAAATGATTCTGAGAAACTTTATTTGCATGGCTAAAGCACATTATCTATACCACAGGGCATATGGTTCTTGGTAAATTGATTTAGTGATACAAGCAGAGTTGGTGCAACAATGATTGTTTGGCATTATATAGCTCTACATCTATGATAGAATCTCTTTTAGATGGATTCTTGAAGCTAGAAAAAAAACTCATCTAGTCTTGGACTCTCTTTCAAGTTCAACTAGGAGACTGTTGTTTTCTGAGCATGTGTAGTTTTTGCATCACTAAGTAGCCTATTAATTTTTTTTTAGTTTATAGGGTAGAATGGACAACCAAACAAGTCTTAAACCAATGCATTGTCTTTCAAGAGAAAATCATATCTCTGCATTAACAATTATTACAGTCAATAAAGAAAAGTTATTGACCATTGGAGACAGGGAAGGAACTTTGGAGATTGTGTCCCTAGAGGTATAATGTTCTACTGTTTATTTTCTGTATATCTCTAACCTCTATTTTTCTCTCCTAATCCCTCTATACCTCCTTTGTCTTCCTGTGTTCATATCAAACCTGAACTAGAAGCAATAAGATAATACATGACAAAATAATTTTTACTGGGAGTTATGATGGAAAATTTATGTGACAATCATTTCAGCAACACAAGGTGAAGAAACAATATTTCCAAAAATGTCCTGTAGAGTTGAATTGCTAGTAGGAAACACTAATGTTTGTCCTAGGATGATTTCCTATCCTTTTTAGAATTTTGTTGGCATAACCTAGCTTAGTTTACACCAAGTGGTTTTTTTCTTTTTTGTTCTTTTATAAGTGCTCAACCACTATGGAAATTTGTCTCACTAGACACAGCTAACTCAAATCAAAAGGAAAAAATCGATTTATCTTGGTATGTCTTACATAAAAGGAGTTTCAAAATACAATGCCAGAGATTAACAGAAAAATAATATTTCCACTTATTATAAACCCATCAAACCTATTAAGTCACAGATTTATCAAGGCATAGATATTGTATCTAAGTCTAATTAAATAGAAAACTAGTTTTTTTTAATAAAATACCCCCCCCCCTTCCCTTCCACCTGGAGAATTCCCCCTTGCAATTCTATTATAGCTGAAAATTCCCTCAGAAAAATTCTTACAGGCAATTCTGGGTGAAAATGTTTTCTTAGCACACTCTCATTTGAAGAAGATTTTCATTTCTCTTTTGTTTTTAAAATCTTGCTGGAAATCCCCTCTTCTGTGGAAAAGTTTCTGCAAATACCCTCTGCCCCCTAGTAGAAAGTTGTTCCCATAGAAAATTCCCTCATGAGCAATTATCCTATGGAAAATTCTGCAATTCTATTCTAGCTGAAAATTCCCCCAGAAATTTTTTTTGCAGACTATTCTGGGTGAAAATTTTTTCTTGGAAATTTCTCTCACTAGACGCTGGTAACTCAAATCGAAAGGAAAAAATCGATTTATCTTGGTATGTCTTACATAAAAGGAGTTTCAAAATACAATGCCAGAGATTACCAGAAAAATAATATTTTCACTTATTATAAACCCATCAAACCTATTAGGTCACAGATTTATCAAGGCGTAAATATTGTCTCTAAGTTTAATTAAATAAAAAACAAGTTTTTTTTAAATAAAATACCCCCTTCCCCTTCTGCCAGGAGAATTCCCCCTTGCAGTTCTATTCTAGCTGAAAATTTCTTGCAGGCCATTCTGGGTGGAAATTTTTTTCTTAGTGCGCTCATTTGAAAAAGATTTTCATTTCTGTTTGTTTTTAAAATCATTCCAGAAATACCCTCCTCTGTGGAAAAAATTTTCTGCAAATACCCCCCACCCTCTAGTAGAAAGTTGTTCCTGCAGAAAATTCCCTGAGGAGCAATTATCCTTTGGAAAATTTCCCAATGAAGAATGTCTCTCATGGAACCCCCCTCCTTACAGAAAGATATTCTAGACAATTTCAACCCAGTAAAAATTTCCCCCCAGACAGTTACCCTTAACATCTCCACATTTAAAATTAAGTTGGCAATGAGTTGGTGGTTTTATCAATTTTGCTAAACAAAATGGCTATCTCAAAATTTTGATCATATGAATTTGAGTAAAAGGGCAGTGGGAGGGGGCTAGTTGCCCTTTAATCTTTAAGTTGGCAATGAGATGATGGATTTATCGACTTTGCTTACCAAAATATTTTGAAAAGCGACTTTGCTATTTTAATCAGATGATTTTGAGAAAAAAGGGTGGTAAGAGGGGGCTAGTTGCCCTTTAATCTTTTTGGTCACTCAAAATGGACACTAGAACTTCTAATTTTCGTTCAAATGAGCTCTTTTCATGATGTTTTAGGACTATTGTTTTGATGCAATTACCTCTGGGGAAAAAAAAAAAAAACTCACATCCATGATCTTTCCTCTGGTAAAAAATACAAAATTCCACATTTTTCCAATTGGGATTTTTCCACATTTTACCCAGCAAGGTGCTCCTACTTCTGCCCCGGCTTTTAATAACAGTGTTCTTCCAGCACAGGAAAATTACCAAATAACGTGTGTTCTGGATGGTATTGACCTTTCTCTTCTTTGTTATGCTGACGATATTTTAAATATGAGCCGGAATATTGGTGGCATTGAATGCAATTTTGCTATTTTTCAAAAGCAATATGCTGCAATAGGCCTAGAATTTAACGCTGCAAAATCAGAGGTATTACTGTTTAATTGGCCCGAAAACCAAGTCCCGCCTACCATAGACCTTGGACAGACAAGTATTAAGCCAGCAGATCACATCATTTATCTTGGACTACCGATTGGTAAAACGCTGAGACACACACGACAGCTATTAATTCAACATCTCGAAAAGCGTACCGGTTTTGCATACAGCAGATTGGTTGCAACGAAGTTCAGCTTCAACCGGTTTATCCTTGTTCGGCTGTATACTGCAATAGTATTGCCCCATTTTTTATACCTGACCCCTTTTGGGCGAAAATTTCCATGCACCGCTAAACAGAAACATCGAGCAATATTTTTAAAATATGCTAAGTACCTTTTAGGACTCCCCCCCCCTGGACACGTAACACATACCTCATTAATAGGTATAAACTGGCAGATTCCACTCTCATAATTGAAAATCAGATATCCAGTTTTAACAGTAAAATTGGTAACCACCCCTGGCATAGTTTACTCAAGCAGTAGTCAAGTGTAGAAATGTTTCTTATTTCTTGTCAGTTTAGTGTTTTTCTCGTTTGTATCCGTTGAAGTATTATTTGTCCCTTTTTTTTTCTTTTTATTTTTCTTTATCTTTATTGTACTCTGTCTTGTGTTTTTGTAACGACGGGTTATAAATAAATAATAATAATTAGGGTTCTCGGATATGGTGAATCTGATGGTGCAATTTTCATTAAGATTCCATGACTTTTAGAGGGTATTTAGACACTTTTTCGAAAATCAGGTAAACTTTCAAAGGCATGTAGCTTTTGATGGGTACAAGTAAAGTTAATTAATTTTATGTATTTGGAATCACCCTAATAATCAGATTCTTCTGATATGTCCATTGATGTCAAAATATAGTTTTAGAATTTCGGTTACTATTGAGCCACGTTGCTCCTTACTTACACTTCATTACCACAAACTGTTTGAAAATGCCAGTGTCTACAGAGCTCTTTGCTTTTGTGGTACGTCAGAAGAAATGAACAATTCCTATCTCAGCACTGTATTTCAATTGGTAATTCCCTCAAAAAGAATAAAATATGAAAAGTTTGACTCAGCTCTTGCAGAACACATTTATGAGCACCCACACCATAGTATTTTATTTCACACAACAAGGGTATAGATTGATTTCACACAACAAAGGTGTTGCCCAGCAATGCAGAGAGGCTTTTGAACTATATAAGTACCAAAATTTAGGTCTAGCTCTGAACAGAGGTAGGGGTGATATTATAATGACTGATTCTTATCCATTTTTTTATGAGAAGCTTGTAATTTATTTATCCCTGAGATAAATCCAGTATTGCTTTCGTGTCCAAAAAATTACACTTTCCTCTGTCTTCTGGATCCAAAAGACCTGGTGCAAAAAAAATCAAATGATTAAAATTAGGCAACATGTCATGTGGTTTCTTTTCCCTAGGTAGCTAATTGCGTTCACTAATTCAGTTTTGAAAGAATTTCACCAATGTAGTCACTTATCTAGTATTTCTGCCCCTTCCTCATCTCCCCCTCATGGTCGTAGAAACCTCGGAGGATGCTCATTCAATCGGAAATTGAGAGTTCTAGTCGTGTTTTAAACCTAAAGTAATTAGAGGCCAACAAGCCCCTGTCCTAGAACCGTTTTGATATCTGGCCTTTTTTATATCTGGAAAGTGGTCACACATCCATGATCTTTCTTTGGAAAGAAAATACACAATACCAAACATTTGTAAACAAGAGCTTTAAACCTCTACAGTAGGGTTCTCTGTTTTTATTGTTGTTTGGAAGGGGGGCAAAGGGTGCCTTTTAATGCCAAAACATCCTAGCTCTCATTAAGCCTTCGGATAAATATATAATTAGTTGTAAGGAAGGGGCAGGGGGGGGGGGCTGGAGGTAGAAATTGATATTTAATCTTTCTTGATTTCTGGGAATGTTTTTGGTCTATGCTGTTATTATGAAAGTAGAAAGTAACATTAAACCGAAAAATTAGCAGAATATGTTCCATGTAGGAGGGAGCTGCCCCTTCGTCATCTCCAACCTCCTTATGGTCATAAGAAACTTCGGAGGATGCTCATACAATAGGAAATCGAGAGTTCTAGTCCTTTTTTTCAAGTCGAAAGTAATTCAAGACCAACCAGCCATTGTCCTTAAAGTGTGTTTTTTTTTTTATTACAACAATTCAAAAACCTTATAAAAGAAAAACCAAAAGTTTCAAGCTTAGTACATATCATTGCTAGAAATCGGACTAGCTTCAATAATCAAGTATTTTTGAAAAGACAGAAGTATGAAAAGACATTAAATTGCATAAAGAGAAAAAAACTGGCAATTGCAAAAATATTTGCATATACTTTAACAAGGGATTAAAACAATTCAAAAAACTTCAACAACAAAGCACTTTTGAACACAGACAGTTATATAATGTTAGTAACGATGCCCAAAAAAATGATAGCTTCCGCTTATTACAAATGAATGATTGTCTATTTCGACGAACAACAATTAAAAAGTTTTAAAAAAGAAAACCAAAATTTTGAAGCTTAGTCCATATTGTTGATAAAAATCGGACTAGCTTCAATAATCAAATATCTTTGAACAGACTGTAGTACGAAAAGACATTAAATTATTTGAAAAGCAAAAAACTGGTAATTGCAAAAATATTTGTGTATATTTTAACAAGGGATTATAACAATTCAAAAACTTTAAAAAATAAAACAAAAAGTTTGAAGCTTAGTTGCCTGCGGTTAGAAGACAAGCGACAATAAGAATCCAAATATAGAAGCCTGCCGCGTGCTGGGGCCCGGCGGCGAAGGCGCCGCGCTCCCGTTACTATATTATATATATATATATATATATATATATATATATATATATATATATATATATATATATATATATATATATATATATATATATATATATATATATATATATATATATATATATATATATATATATATATATATATATATATATATATATATGTACCATAGGTATAATATTATGCAATTATAAATAGAGATTTTTATGATATACAGTACATTATTTTCTTTAGTCCCCTATAGAGTACAATTTGGATTCTACTGGAAAAAACTTAACATACATGTAACTGGATCTTAAACTGCAACTTCTTATTAATACATTATCGGCAGTACCAAGTTATTTTTAGTCGATCAGTGTGAATAGGCTGTGGATTCCTTTATCGTATCATTTTCTGTATGCTATCCGTAGTGTAAGAAGCTTTGAAGCCTAAATATCTCCTCAAAAAAAAAAAAAAAAATTGTATTTATATTCAGAGTTAAAATTCTATTATTTTTTTTTTTTTAGAATTTTCGTACGGTATGGCGGAAAGAACTAGATTCGTCATTGATTACAGTGAAAACAATAAAAGAACAAAGTCGTTTGATCACCCATACACGGAGCTCAATTGTGCAGTATTGGGAAATTAACAAAACCGGTCTAATAGAGGCAAAAAGACATCAATACGATTACGGTCGACTATGTGGTCTAGAAGTCACAGAGAGTTTGATCATTGTACCAACTGCAGAGAAGGGAAAAGTTAGAATTCTAGATTATGGTTTTTCAGAAGTTAATACACTAAATGTAGGCACAGAAAGTGGCGAGATTATGACTATAAAAACTATTGGCAATGACACATGCCTTATTGGTTTTGAAACAAAGGTTATTAGATATAATTTTAAATTGGAGCTAATTGAGTCTGAAGTTTTGTTAAATGACTGTGTAATGTGTTTATATCCAAACAAAAAGTTCAACACAATTATTTGTGGAACAGCAGAGAACCTTTCAGTTTTCAGTAGCGATGAAATAAGTGGGAAGCTTGAGAATAAAGCAGTGATTCCAACAAATACAGGTATTTCATGTATAGATATACGGCAAGACAGCAAAATTATTGCTTGTGGCTGTTGGGATGGTAGAGTTCGTGTCTATTCGGCAAAAACTTTAAGGTTTTTAGCTTTTCTTGATTTTCACAGGAAAACAGTGACTGGTGTTATATTTGTTGATGCTCAGTCAACTATATGGACAAAAAATCTTTTGATCGTTGCTTGTGAAAATGGAACAGTTTCTGTTTGGGATATATACAATTAGTCTTTCTGATCTCACAAATACAGTTTATATTTCAATAATAAAATTTGCATGGAAAAGATCCTTATTTAAATAATTTCGTTCCTTGAAAACATCCAATAATTATGATTGTATAGTTCAGAATTAAATAAACTAGAGAGTAAGACCAGTAAACAATTGAAAACAAACTGGCTAGGGGAAGGCAGATAATACGTTTCACAATAAAATAACTGAAAAAAAAGGGCCATCTTTTTCTTTGCTTAAATCTTTGAGAAAAGACAATATGATTGAGTTAACTTATGTATGAAATTAGACTGCCTTCAAGAAACCTATTTAGTTGGCCTATACAATGGCTACTTCGAAATTGCATGAGGTACTAGTCCTTATTTTTTGGTAGTTGATCAGTTTGGCTTCTAAGTAGCTTAAACAACTGATTGGTAAGGGATTTAAGGGAAGAAATGTCGACTTTTTGAATGGATAAACAAAATAAAACTTAACATTTCTCAGCATTTTATTATTCAATTTTTAAAGACAAAGGTATGTCAAAAGACTAAAATACACATTGCTGGCTTGAGCATCTCTTGCAGCTAATGGGAATAATAAAGACGAAAAAATTGCCAGTTGAATTTTAAAACTTGTTCCGTGTATGAGATCCCATTGTGCTATACCTGCTAAGAATTAGCAACTGTGCATAACACTGTTATGCACAAATCAGTAAAAACATAAAATAAAAATGAAAAAATAAAAATGAATTTAAAAGGTTACATCGTTATTTTTTTTAAAGTTACACTTTTTCATTCTACTAACCTAGACACTTTGAGTGCCCTATCTATTTCTGAAGAATCTTTCTCCCATGAGACCCCAATATCCCCATATAACCTGCAAAGTAATTTGCCTGTTGTCCCAACAGATGGGAGAAGATTGGTCTCTTTCGTTACCAAAAACAGGAAGCTTGAATAAACCCCGCTGTTTCGTTTTACACTTTTTTCCTCTATTTGACAATTTCGTGTTTTATTCATACATAACTTAAACTGTACTAAATGTTTTTTTTTTGTATTTATTCTACTGATAGAAGTGTTTTGGTCAATTTATTTATGTGATTTCGGCTTAGTTAATAATATTTTATCTTCATATGACCTATAATAAAATGGTTTAACAGATAAAATTGCCTTTGTACGTCAAAAAGTGAAAATTTGTCCAAAATATTGCTTAAAGCTAAGCCACTCCTAAAAATTCAAGTAAAAAAGAAACCTAAAACAATTTGTACTTATAGTACAGATTCTATCAAGAGACTAGTAAAACACCTTTATATTGGACAGAAAGAAAACGACATAAAGGAATGTTAAATTGCCTTATTAAGAAGTCACTCATCCATGTTTTATTGAAAGGTGACATTTCGATTCAAAATTCACGCTTAAATCGCACTTTAGTGCACATTTCATAGTACAAAACACAAATTCTCAAACGTTTGTCATAATCTTCTTGATTACCTTTCTTCTCTGGTATAAAATTTGCAAACTCGGAAAAGCACGGTAAAAAAAATAATTCAATCAGTCCTATATAAATTATGTTTCTAGTACCTGAAAATAAGTAAATCTGAATTTGGAAAGAAAATAAACTGAGATTGCTGCTTAAACTTGTCACAGCGTTTAAAGAAAATGGGAACTTCCTGGGAGGGTGTAAAAATAGAGGTTTTGAATAGATCGGGATGGAGGAGGAGCGTGCGTAGCTGTGTTGCCCTCGGGAAGCTTGGTGCTGTGGTAAGTTCTTAGTAGTAGTAGTTTAGACCACCTGAGGTCGACAGACTAATTTTTTTTAGAGGGTGTATCTGAGCTCAGTGACCCTTTTAGGGTTTGGCAATACTATACTGAATTTTATTCTACGAATAGATAAAATAACAGAAATATAAGTAGTCATGGAATATAATGCTTATACACTGACTTTGGTTTACAATATTAATAGATTTAAAGAAAATAGTTTCCTACTTCTAAAGAGGAAATTTATTGATCCCATTCTATGTGTATAATGCTTGTATGTTAAGAATTACAAAAGAATGGTTCAGTTATCACGGTCGTCAATTATTTAAATTCCTCAGGATTGTCTTCTTTCCAGTGTTGCCAATATTTCTTCAGATTAGACTTCAGTTCCTCTTCTCCGAATATATGGTCAATACTGTCGTAGGAAATTTTCCACATCTGTTCCACAGTTAAATTAAAAGTTTTTGCTGCAATTTCGTATTCTTTGGTCAAAGAAGTAGAGAACACACCCTTGTCGTCAGTCTGAAAAAGAATTCGTCTAATAATACAGGTCAAAAATATAAAAAAGATGATAGTGTTTCATCAGAATATGCTCACCCTTGTTTGTGGGGTAAAAGATAGCTTTACGGACTAATTGAAAATCAAGTATTTTACAGTAGGCATCAAGACATGGCTAATTGTAGAAAAAGCCAAGACAGATCAGCTTCCGTTCACCTACCTCAACAACTTATCTTCGAAGTATTAAAGATTTTGGTCCAGAACGCGATTGTTTGCCTGACCGTGGTACAGGAGCTGGTTTCATGACAAATACGTCAAAAATATCAGTAGACTTGTGTGATAGAATAGACAAAAGGAACTCAAATGTTCAAGCAGAAATGAGCGGGACACTACTCATGTTAATCTAAATTTGAGTTAGATAATATCTTTGGAGGGTAGAACCATCAGAAAATAAAATGAATATTATTAAGTATCAAAACTTTAAGAAGAGTGAAGGTAATTCGGCAATCTTCTTTCTTTTTTTTTATTATTGAGCTAAACTAAGAAAATGGACGGGTAAAAATATGTAACTGAAAAAAAAAACTCTTTAAGCATTGGTCCAATTGTTATGGTTTTTACTTAATTCGAAAGCGTAAATTTAAAGCTTTTATATACGGTAATTTAGGGAAAACGGGGAAATGTAATGGGCCAGACCCCATCAAAATTTTGCTTTCTTTTTTCATCTTTCTTTTTCACAGGGGTAACAAAACCTAATTTCCAACAATTTCTGAACTTGCAAGCAAGAGATAGTTTCATCAAAAGTTCAAGGCAAAGGTTTTGAAAGTGCTGGACTTTTTATGCTCTCACTTTTTGTCTCTACATCTAAGGGAATTATAACAGAAAAGTGAGAGGCTATAATTAGGAGTGTCTAGAGAAAAGCGAGGGAGGCTCTGTACTATGAAGGAAATGAATTATTAACAGTATTTAAAGGTTCTTCTTGGAGATGGATGACAATATTACTTCGGCTTTTCCCACAAATATTTTTGATTGTATTGGCTTTGTAGATTGCAAATCCTTGGCTTCACTTTTGTAATTAATTTTAAAACGAAGTTTTTTTTAAAGAAAAGTAAAGAGATACACTAGACCAAAGACGAACAGTAAAAAGTCAAATAATAAATCAAGCTTAAAATAAAGAGACAACACTATCAATTAATAAATGAGACCCAAAACAAACAGAAAATACAACAAACAGGATAAGAGCTAACACTCCCTAAGCCTTCAAAAAATCATAGAGTCATTTGCCATTTATTTTACTTTGTTTTTGAGCATTGTGTTTCAGCCGTTCTCCTGTTTGTGGTAATTTCTGTTCGTTTTAAAATTGACTTGATTATTGATTGTAATCTCTGTTCGTTTTAAGCTTAAATTATTATTTGACTTTATTTTTGCTCAACGAATCTTAATAATAGTCGTACTGTAGAACTGATAGAGGGGTAGGGAGAATATATTATTCAAATAAATTGATTGCATAATTTTTGGCTGTCTATCTATAGGCGAAATTTTTTTTCGATAGTATAATCTTGAGTATAGACGATAATCTTGAGTATAGATAGTATAGTGTCTGTTGATTTAGTTCCTTAATACCCTTAGTCGTCCCTGAGATATAGCAGATACGCCTATTTCACAACCTGGATGAACATAGTGAGTAATGATCTAGTTCAACATCCCCGTCAATATGTCCTGAAAGTTTCAGCTTAACAACTTAGCCATTCCTGAGATATTGTAAATATGCAATTTTGACAATCTGGATACATATAGGGTCTTAGGAATTAGTTCAACATACCCTCAAAACTCCCTGAAAGTTACAACATAGTACCCCAAGCCCTGCGTGAGGTATTGGAGATACGTCCATTTGACCACCCGGATGCACAGTGATTTTGATTTAGTTCAGTACCCCCTCAAATTTTCCTAAAAATTTTGACTTAATACACTGAGATGCTTTGCATATTATTGCACCTGGATGCACATAGTGAGAATTGATTTTGAACTTAGTTCAACGCCCCATCAATATGTCCCAAAAGTTTAACTTAATACCTTAGCCACTCCTGAGACATCGCAGATACGCAATTTTGACGACCATGATGCACATAAGGTCTTTGGACTTAATTCAACATACCCCTCAACATTCCCTAAAATTTTCAACATAATACTCCAAGCTATTCCTGAGGTATTGCAGATGCGCGTCCCATGTATTTGGCGATCCGGATGCACAATGTATTGTGAAACACTGTCGATATGCCCTTTTGGCCACATGGATTTAGGTCAACATTTCCCTCAACATGCCCTGAAAGTTTCAAGATAATGTCCTTGGCTGTTCCTGTTATATTGTAGATGCGCCTTTTTGACCACTTGGATGCGCCTTTTATTTAGTTCAACATCCTCCCCCTCCGCAGCATTCATTGAAAGTTTCAACTTAATACTCTTGCCCGTTCCTGAGGTATTTCAGACACCTTCTTTTGACAACCGAGGCGCATATAGTCCTTCGATTTAGTTTGACGTTTCCTAAATATTAATTTAAAATGATTTTTTCCATAAAATAAGTTTTTCAAAAAAAGTAAAGAACTCCATTAAACCAAAAAGGAACAAAAATAGAATCAAGTAATCTACAAGGCATACAACTACCACAAATCAGTATCAATAAATAAATGAAACCCAAATAAACATAAACTAAAATAAATAACAGAGTCAAACTCAAAACGAGCAGAAATTAATACGAGTAGGGTTCTAAACCCCCTATGCTTTCTAAAAGCCAGAATATAATTTGTGCTACTGAAAAAATTCTAGACAACCATCGCTTCCATAAGAACCTTAAATACCCCCTGGGCATAACTTACAACCCTTGCGCCTAATCTCTGGGTTTTTTTTAATTCCGAAAGCCTTGTTATATAATATTTTGATTATTTTGAATAGAATGGCTATCTCAAAATTTCTATTAAATGCATTTCAGGACAATTCGACGTGTGTGGGGGGGGGGGAGGTAGCTGCCCTCCGATCACCTTGACTCTTAAAAAGAGCACTAGAGCGTCTGATTACCGATCCAATGAGCCCCCTCTGAAGTATATATGACCATACTCTCTATAAAAACCTTATATGCCCCAGGGTATAACTTACAGCCTTTGCCCTGAGGACTGGGTGGATTTGTTATCCTCAAAGACAAAATTTTCAGACCTTTCAAATACGTTGAACAAAATGGCTATCTCAAAATTTTGATTGGAAGTGTTTGGGGAAATGGTGGGCGTGAGAGGGGGGTTAGTTGCTCTCTAATCACTTTCGACTATTGAAAAGGGCACTAGCCATTTCAATTTCCAATCGAATGAGCCCTTTTTGAAGTTTTTAGGACAATGCTTTCTATAAAAACCTTATTTGCCCCCAGCGCATAACTTACAACCCTTGCTCTGAGGGTTGTGGGTGGGGGGGAATGGGTTGTCATCCTCAAAGACCTTATTTCCTGAACTTTCAACAACGCTGAACAAAATATATACATCAAAATTTTGATTGGATGTGTTTGTGGAAATGGTGGGCGTGAGAGGGGGGTTAGTTGCCCTCCAATCACCTTCGACAATTAAACAGGGCACTATCCCTTTGAATTTCCAATCGAACGATCCTTTTTGAAGTTTCTACAACAACGCTTTCTATAAAAAAAAAACCTTATATGCCCCTAGGGCATAACTTAAATCCCTTGCCCGGAGGGCTGTGGAGGGGATGCCCTTCTCAAAGACATGATTTCCAGATTTTTCAACTACGTTGAACAAAATTGCTATCTCAAAGTTTCGATTGGATATGTGAAATGGTGGGCGTGGAAGGGGTTTTAGTTGCCTAACAATCACTTTCGGCAGTCAAAAAGGTCATTAGCCCTTAGAATTTCCAGTCGATTGAGCCTTTTTCGAAGTTTCTACGACACCTCCTTCGATACGAAGTGCCCTGGTCTAAACAAAGAAAGAAACAAATAAATAATACATTGTGCCAACATCGTTCTTTATCCAAAACAGTTTCCCTGAAAGTTTCAACTTGATACCCTTGGCTGTTTAAGAGCTGTTTTCGATACGTCCTTTTGACAAACCAAGATATAAATAGTATCTATTGATGTAGTTGACCCCCCCCCCACCCTCAACATTCGCTGATATTTTCCACTTAATACCTGCAGCCGTTCTTGAAATATTGCACATACGTCTTTTCGGCCATCTAGCTGCAAATAGCGTCGTTTGATTTATCAACATCACCCTCAACATACCCTGAAAGTTTTAACTTAATACCTTTAGACGTCCCTGAAATATTGGAGATACGCCCTCTTGACCACCTCGATGGACATAGGATGTTGTGACTTAGTTCAACCTGCCCTGAAAGTTTCAACTTAATGCACTTAGTTGTTCTCGCGATATTGGAGATACGCCTTTTTTTTAATTAGTTCAGCATCCCCAAAAACATGCTTTGAAAGTTTCAACGTATTACGCTTAGCTGCTCCTGAGAATATATGCCCTTTTGACAGTTTGGATATACATAGCCGTTTTTTATTTAGTTTCACATCCCCCTGAACTTTCCATGAAAATTTCAAGTTCATTCCTTGAGCTGTTCCTGCGTTATTACATATATGTCATTTTGACAACCTGGATGCATTTAAAGTCTTTTGATTTACTTCAATATTCCTTGCAAATTTAACTTCATACTGTTAGTTCCTAGATGTTGCAGATGCACCCTTATGAAAACCTGGATGCCTGTAGTGTATTTTAATTTAGTTCAATATCCCCTTCAACATTCCTAAAGGTATTCAATTAATACCTTTTGTTGTTTCTGAAATACCCTAAATATGCCCTTTTGGTAACCTAGATGTACATAGTGTCCTTTGACTGAATTCAAAATGTCCTGAAAGTTTCAACTTAATACCCTTAGCTGTTTCTAAAATATTGCAAATGCGCAGTTTTAAACATGGATGCCTATAGTGTCTTTTGGTTTAGTTCCACACCCTCTCAATATGCACTGGAAGTTGCAATTGAAAACTCTTAGCTATTCCTTCGATATTGCAGATATGCATTTTTGATAACCTGAATGCACTTAGTGTCTTTTAAATTGGTTCTACTTCCTCTCAACATCCCTGAGAGTTTCAACTTAATACCATATGCCCACTTGACAACCTGAATACATTTAGTGCTTTGATTTAACTCAACACCCCGCTCAGCACGTCTTGAAAGTTTCAACTTAATACTGTTATCTGTTCCTGAGATATTAAGGATAAGCCCTTTTGAAAATCTGAATGCACAAAGTCTTTTAGTAAGTTCAGCCTCCCCCTCAACACGCACGGGAATTTTCAACTTAATACTCTCAGCCGCCCCTCAAATATTGAAGATACACCTTTTTGACTGCATGCATATAGTATCTTGTGATTTAGTTCAACAACCCCTTTAATACTCCCTCAAAGTTTCACTTGATGGCCTTAACATTCTTGAAGACCCAGGATCAAAAATAAGCCCCCTTTCCAAATACAAAACCTGTATCTAAACAATAAGCAACTTGCATAAATTTAGAGGCCCTTGACCCAGGGGCTGTAGGGGTCACGTCATCCCCATACGTATAACTATTGGAACTTTCAGCTGTTTTGAACAAAACGAGATTTTCAAAATTTTGATTAGCTGTCTGTGGGAGTTGTGGGAATGTGGAAAGTGACTGGTTGCCCTCCCATCGTTTTAACTCTTAAAAAGAGCACTAGAACATTCAGTTTCAAATCGAATGACCCCTTTCTTAAGTTTCTCGACAACTCCTTCCATATGACATAGGCAGGAGAGAAAAAAAACAATACAACATTGCAGTCATATCGCTCCTTACTTAGGCAGCTCTATAGCGCTGCCTTTAATATGAAAAAGGTATTTACGTATTTCTTCTTTTCATATGTTTCCGCAACGAGTTAGATTCAGACATTTTACCTTGCTTAAGTAGATTCATTTTAACCCTAAGTAATTTTTAATTGACTGGTAATGAATAGTTTGTGCTAAAACAAGTTTTCAACTTTTTCCAGGGAAGGAATCTATGCGTTTCGTTTTAATTATGTTTTCAAAGTTGGACACTATCATTTATGTCGACCGTATATGTCGAATTATAATAAACTGTTAGGACAAAATTAACAGTCTTTTGACGGCTTAAAATCCGAGAACCCAGATCAAGTCCTTCCAAGTTAGATTTGAGTTGGTGTGAAAATTTAATTATCGAATATTGTACGTTATAAAAAAGATCTAGATATTCAATAAAGATATTCGATCTTTAAGTCTTTTATACTTGGTAAGAATATTATGTCACCCTTTCTTAGTCTTCATGGTTAATTTATCGGCGGTCGTCAGCAGCATTCAAGTGATACCTCACCGTTGTTGCAATTTCTATACCATTTGATAAAATGGTGTAGTAAAATGGTATGGTTATGAAACTAACACCCCTCCCCCTCAACTCTTTAGCTCTTTACGATATAATTTGAGTAGTACTTCACTGAAACACTCTAGAGTGCAGCAAATAAGGTCATATGGCAATGCTAATTGCTTTTCACAAAATTTAAACTGAAACCTTTATTACCCAAAGCAAATGCAAATAAACAAGCCCTTCAATCCTCCGGGCATTGTAGTTTCTTTTATATCGTTCTTGGTTGAAATGTTTCTATATCATGCCAAAGGCGTGACCTACTTACGAAATCCGTCCGAGGCACAATCATTGCTTTATTGCTTATTTAGTACTGACAAATCTGTCAGGCTTCTTATGGGTTACCAAAGAAACAAGGATGACTAAGAGAAGTGGTATCAAAAATTCATCCGTCCTGCTTGATAGAGATAGTCCGACCTTTCACAATGCTCAATTCTCAGTTCCTTTGAAAGTTAAGATTTCATGTTAAAATCTACTGTTTCCATAATCAAAGGGGAGCTGTCAACCCCTCGGGGGGGGGGGTAAGAAAACCCCGCCCCCACACGTACCTGATCCACCTCTTGCAAAATGTTTGAAAATGTTTGCCTAAAATTGTACTTTTAAGACTTTAGTTGCCCCATACAACACAAGTTAAAAAACCCACTGACCATTGCCCTAACCCAACTTTCTGCAAACACCAATTTGTTTTCTTGTAACAAGAGATTTTGCAAAAAAAAGCTTTTTGAACTTATAAAATGTAAAGTAGCATATATTAACACAAGCAATTTTGTTCAACATTAAAAAGAAACCTTCCAGTAACATCAGATCTTTCTTTTGTAACTACATGTTTCTTAAATAAAGTTTTTGGAAGTTAAAAATGTAAAGTGTTTATTCATTAACATTGAAAAAATGTTCTTCCACCTTGAAAAACACTTTTTGGAACCTAACTGTTTCTAGCTGATGTTATTTAACTCCAAATCAATTGAAAAATCATTTCCATTTTCTTGCTGTTCTATTCTACTCAAAACAATGAATTTTCACGTCTACTCAACGTAAATGTGTTTTCTTTTGCTTTTAAAACAACATTACCATTGAACAACCGTAACCACAGAGATATTATCACATAATTTTTATTCTTAAAGGTCAGTTTGACTAATTTCATGTCTTTTTCTATATGCATAAGGGTGCGATTAATTTATTCTAAGGCTCTATTTACTTGTTTGAGACAGCTCACAGCCTACATTTTAGGACGTTAGAGCTGTCATAAGCCATTTTTAATGTTTGAGCTAATTAATCTGCTTTATTCGAAGCGATTGGTGAAATTATAGGATATATCTTGACATTTTGATCAAATCAGATCAAATTAATTTATTTAACATAAAAAATTCGAACAAATTTACAGCAGCCATCTACAAAAACCCAAAGGTTTATTTACGATGGCTGCAAATCCATTATTAAACAGCTTTACAACTACTAAATAAAAAAAAAAAAAAAATAAAATAACATACAACTTTCTAATCTTTCTCAATTATCACTCAAAAGGTAACACTTTAATCTACTCTTGAGCTGGCTTACATTTTCAGCCTGCCTAATACTATCTGGGAGGGAATTCCACACCCCCGGTCCCGCAAAACGAGGAAGGAACGCAGTACCTTGAATACTCGAGTTCATATGCAAGGTCATGGTCATAGGTATTGGTAATGTATACATTATCATAAATAATATTATAAGCATTGAATAAAATGATAAATACTTACACAAATTATGAAAGGAAGTTTCTCACTAATTAACACACCAAGGTGATGGTCTTCAAATGAATCAACTGTGCCACCCTTTAAGTTCGACGTAAGGCAAACTTCCAGGGGAATGCGCTTTTCTTGAAGTAGGACCATTAATCGAGGATTTTGACACTTGAGAGGAGGAATGAAGGTACCGTGACCAATTCTCTCTGGCTCGAATTTGAGAACATCTTCTGTTTCATCATCATCGTGCACCTTTTGGATTGAAAATTATCATTTAGATACATGGATGAATAGTCGAACTTCATCTATTGAACCAGTTGGATTAAATCAACTGTTTCTTTCCTGTTCTTTTTATCAGAGAAAGCTAAATGCTTAAAATGATTGTTTTTTAATCAAGGCATTGAAGTGGGAATGTTTATGGGATTAGAATTTGTATTGAAACAGTTATATTACCAAGTTAATCAAAAGAGAAATCATTTTGCCTAAAAAGAAAGAATTTTTTTCGAAGAAGAGGAGGACTAATAGTAATTTATCGACGCGGTGGCTTTGTGCTAAAGTATGGTCAATTAAAGAGCTGACATCACCAGTCGAAAAAGGCATATTTAACCCTACAGAACATCCAATATCCAGTCGATATAATCAATCAGTAATATTGGTAAGAATCTTTCTCGTGTGAGTGCCTATGAGTTGAATTGGAAATTTTCATTCAAAAACATGGGTCAACATAGTCCAGTCAAACAGAGGCATTAAATCATTTTTTTCCCCTGTTGTTTTTTTTCCTCTTTTTGTTCAGGGGAAGTTAAGGTAAAAAAAAAAAAAAAATCAAGGATGGAAAGTACATAACTCTAAAAGAACGAATCATGTTTTTAGAAACTTTTTTTAGAAAACTCCTTTTTTTACTTTTTGTACTTGGAGAAACAGAGGACTAATTAAACAGTATCTAGGTGGTGGCGTTGAACTGTAATATGGTCATTCAAGAAGCTTGCATATACTATTCCACAAATCAATACTTAACTTCATACAACGTTCAATATACAATTGATAGATTGCTACAAATATTTTGTGAGTTTTAATTCTATTATGTAATGAATAATTATTTTAGTGGCTGTGAAACAGCTTATTCAGTCACAATTCATTATTATCTTTGCATTGATAAAATAATCGACGGGGTTTGTAAGGCCTTTTTTGACAAACTAACCTTAATTTATTTCCATTTTTTTTTTTTTTACTGGGAAAGAGTTAAATACATATTCATTGTTTAAAATCGTCCATGTTGCAAAAATGACATTAATATTAAACATTTGATTAAAATATGCTTATTTTAGCAATTAATAAAAAATCATATTGATCTTGGTGTTTGTAACTACAATTTGGTAGGTTAACGTTAATTACTCTTGTTGAATTTATTTAACGGAGATTACTCTACTAGTGACTCATTGAATATGTTTTTGCCACGTACTTATTAGAGGGAATGAATCTTTATACTGAAAGGAACGGTCTGAATATGAATTAGTGACTTTATGTTTATATTTCAGGTTGTAGTTCCAATTAGAACTATATAAGCTTTCAGTCGTAAGTACTTTCCTACCCCTAATAAGAAACAGAAAAATAAGTTAACTGAAACAAACTAATAGACAATTAGAATGTAGGCAAATAATAGACGAAATTACCTCTGCAGCGTGAATGGATATTTTCATTCCAACAGCCCGTGCTTCCGACAGAAGGCCAAAAAAATCTCGAGCTTTGGATCCTCTCATATTACCACTCATGTCCATACCAACTATGACGTCTTTATATTTTTTGTAATACTTGATCGCAAGGCTCGTTATTTCCTTCGCTATTTCCACACCTTTGCTTCGATCAATTGATATCAAAAGCTTCACAACTATTGAAGGCTCTTCTAATGAAAACTCTCTAAAAGAAACATTGTAGCATCAGAAATTAGCATCAATGATCGTATCCAGGCCACGACCAATTCCGAACACGACCACTTCGGACAGCGATTAAAATTAATTTTATTGCAGCAGTGGTCAGTGAGTTTACTCGGAGTTTTTTTTTCTGGTGTCTGTTAAGTAATGAAAGTGATGGAAGCACCAGAAGTGTTGTGTTACTCTATATGTGCAGGAAAAATTATGTTCTCAGTTTTTTCAGATTGGTACAAAAAAAAAAAATGCTCTCAATTCAAAACCGTCCGCATCCTTCATGTCTCATCTCACACTTTCAACAATATACTGCCAAGCAACGGTATCTTTTTTTTACTCAAGTATACTTCAATGTGAAGTTATCGTTTTAAGGTATTAGAAAGAGTGGGCTCTCATGGTATATCTATTATTTTTCTAGCAGACAAATCTCTGTTGAACCCTCTCTTCATTTGCCATCAGTGCCGATTAAGGTGTCACTCGATGATCAATTCTAGTGCCAGCTGTTTTATTTACTACTATGTCAACAACCTTATTTTTGCGCTTACAAGTTGACAAATCTAAAGTCTGCTGGCGTGTATGTCATCTCACAATCTTCTAAGCCTGTAGCGAATGTTCGTCTTCATCGAATGCCGCTGCGGCCTTTGGTGAATTTAGCACCTTGGTTACCTTTGGTAGAATTGGGCCTAAGGTACGTTCAAATACAATCGATTGGCTTGAGAGTTTATTATCATTATCAGTTACTTTGCTCTAATTTAGGACTTATCTTTTAGTTTTCTTTGGTGTTTCACAGGTTTCTCCTCATTTTTCTGAAATTCATCTATAAAATGGTTCAATTAGCACATCTAAAGATCGCTAAGTAAAACTTAGCGATCAAATTCTTTTGACAGAAATCTACCTTTAAAGCACCACATTCAATCGAAAAAATGAAACTATAAACAAACTTTTATATTCTAATAAACCTCAAACATTTTTTTTTTCGAGGGGGGGGGAATCAATTTTAAGAATCATAGATCACTGTTTAACTTAGTCTTGTGTCATTTTTATTCAATTTATGGGTGCAACTTTTCCCTCTTTCCCAATTGGGCTTTCCAAGATTTATGATAAAGCAAGAGATCTTAATATGGAAACAAATCTTCAACAGTACTCTGAATTATTCAATAGTCGTTTTACATACGCCTTTTACTTTTCTTCATAAATCTAGAGCAGAAACGCATAATTTTAAGCTAAAAATCAAATTAGGCTAAATGGTGCAGACTAATGGATATTCTGAAATTTTCGCAAAAAGAAGCCGTTCAAATTGTCGCTCTTTGCTAACCTGCGGTCGTCAAAAGCACCTTACCTTAGACCTTAGCTCTGCCTGTACCTCTAGAGGCACACAGGGCGTCCGTTAACAGCCTCCAATCATCCCGCAAATGAGCTGCGAGGTAGATGTCCTCCCACTCTGGGATTAAGGATGCATGAAGGGCTCTCCTGTCCCACCCATATGTCCTGCGAAGCGTTTTTTGGGGCCTTCCTCGTCGACGCGTGTCGTCTGGTTGCCACTGGAGAAGCATATTCGGTAGCCTCGATCCTGGCATACGGATAACATGGCCAAGATAGCGCCATCTTCGTTGCCTGACTACATCAGCGACATCAGGCTGGTTTGTGTAGTGGCGAATTTTCAATTTTGTTATCCTATCCTTCCAGTTAATGTTCAGGATACATCAAAGACAGTTGTTTTCAAATGCAGTGATTCGTTTTTTCTTTTCAGCTGTGAGTTTTAAACATTCCACCGCGTACGTCAAGATCGAAAGGACGTTGCTTTTGAAAAGGCGAAGTTTTAGCTGGAGTGAGTACTTCGCTGATCTCCAGACTGGTTGAAGTCGTTGAAATGCCGGGCTTGCCAGGACTATTCGTGTTCTCAGCTCTTTTTCGAAATCGCCACTAAACAAGACGGTGCTACCAAGATATCGAAGTCGGTGACTTGCTCTATGCTTTCAGTCCCCAACTGGATATTCATCGGTGAGTTAGTGGTTGACATCGCTTTGGTTTTGGGGACGTTGATATTTAACCCAAACTGCTCGGCTCTTTCGGCTAACTTGCATAAAAAGTCTTGAAGTTTGCTTTTGTCTTTCTCCATCAATCCAATATCGTCTGCAAAGTCGAGATCTTGGACTAGTCTGCCAGCAATTTTGATCCCGTATCCATCAATTTGCCTGAATATGTAGTCCACCATGAGCATAAAGAGGAATGGAGACAATACGCATCTTTGTTTGACACCTGTCATCACTTTGAAATATCTACAGGCCTCCCGCTAATTTTTTTGTGAAAAATATGAACTTTATGAACTTTTGACCACAAAAATATGAACTTTATGAACTTTTGACTGCGCTTTTTATGAACCTATTATGAACCTAAATTTACGATATGTGCACGTCAGAAAGTGTCCGTGGACACAAAAAGTGGCAGTTGGTGTTTTCATCACTGGTGCACATATTCTTCTTCTTCTTTTTTTCATGAGTTCAGTTAAATGCGTTTAATTTGTACAAAAGTACAAAATACAATAGCACAAAATAGTCCCCTCTACTTGTTCCTTTTGGCAAAATATGACGAAATTAAGGATGACTTTTGTTTGTCTCTGTATCAGCTCAACCTCTCTGGCTGCCTCATCTTTTTCGCACATCTTCCGGCTCAAAGCCTCGATCATACTTTGTGCGAGGATTATTTCTACAAAGTCTTTGGCATCTATGACTTTTTTCAGCTTCTCATTAGCTTCTTGAAGAAGCCTTTCTGCTACTTGTCTCTTCTCCTTTTCAACTGACTTCTTCTCAATCAAATCTTTTTCCAGGTGTTCAATGGTCTTCTTCTCAAATAACGTCCTCTTTTTTTCCTCTTCTTCTCTTCTTCTTCTTTCCTTTTGGACACCTCTCCAGCCTGTCATGATTGCTCAGCTTCCAGGTACAGTTTATAGCTCTGGCACGCATTTCGCCCCAAATTCAACAGCTCTCTGGTAATAGGGAGTTAGGGACTATCTCGGCCCTGTTCTCAAACTTCTTTAGAGCGTCAGATACTATCAGTCTAGCATTGAGCATTTTGACTCTCATCGATGATTTTTCCTTGGTAATGATCCGTCCTGACCGGGAAAAATCACGTTCAACGTCAGCGTTCCCATGCGACATGCAGAGAGCTGCTTTTACTAACTTTAAAACAAGGGGATATATTTTGTCTGTCCTTGATGGTTTTTCAGACTAAAAACCGAGTTCCATAAATGCATGTTGCATGTCCCAATGTCAGCTAGGCCTCGGTTGCTGCGCACAGTTTTAACTTTGGAATCAAATAACCTCCAAACTTTCTTGTTGACATTAGGTCCGTCACTTCCCAGCATCAAGACTTGACGGAGATCAAGGTTAGCATCCTTTAGAGCTTGTAGTAGGTGCTGGTGTAAATCTTCCACTTTTGCGTGTCCTATGAAACAGGACTGTAGGTGGCGTACAGAGACTCTTTCTTCGGTCTCCGACCAGTATCTAATCATGATATTCAACTCCTTTGCACCTTTGGCATTTGTAGTCTCAGCGTAAAGCAACGCCAAGTAAGAAGATATAATGTCGCGTAGAAAGTCCTTGCAAAAAGCATTAGTGTGAATCCATGTATAAAAAAAAAAAAAAAAAAAAAAGAATAATCAATCAACTTATGATCTTCTGCCAAGAAGTTATGTTACAGCTCATAAGCTGAAATCAATTATTTAGGAATATTACTACTAGAAAAGTCTATGAAGATAGCAAAGACTCAAGCCAGAAAAGGGAAAAGACTAAAAGATAGCTTAGTACAAGAAGATGTAGGGGCAATATAGGAACCAAGTTAGATGTAACAATGTCTTTTTGAACAGAAGAAAATGTATGTTCACAAAACATGCTGAGTGTTACAGTTTGAAACGTTTTAAATAAAACTCTTGCAGATACATTTGCTTCGCTTGTCCTTTATAAGGAAAAAGACAGCAGCTGCAAGTGCTTTCCAGCTGATGACAAGAAAAATATGAACTTTATGAACCTTTTTTTCTAAATTATGAACTATTTATGAACCTAGGTTAAAAATATGAACTTTTTTCATAATTATGAGCCCAGTGGGAGGCCTGTATCTTGTATCTCCTTAGGAGGTTATCACGCAGCATTCCGTGTCTTCGTACATTGCTATGACAAGACGAACCAGCTTTTCAGGAATACCGTAGAAGATCAGGATCATCCACAGTATTGGGCGGTCTATTGAGTCAAACGCTTTTTCAAAGTCGACGAACAATACATACAGACGTTGTCTCGACTTGTTTGATTCTTCAAGCATGGTGCGCAGTGTGAATACCAGATTGGCGCAAGATCTTTTTGGTCGGAAACCATCTTACTCCTCGCGTAAATGCGGGTCTAAGGCAGCTTGAAGTCTTGTCAGGATGATTATGCAGGAGAGTTTTCCGGGTATCGAGAGGAGGTTGATGCCTCTGTATCTCGCGACAGACTGTCGCGTCTCCATTTTTGAACAATTAATTAAAAAAAAAACTTCCGAAAAATAAGTTTTTCAAAGAAAAGTAAAGGCCATTTTAAACTTAAGCTCAGCAGATACAAATACATTTTAAAATTCAAACTCAAAACGACCAGATATTACTATTAAAGAATAAATTAAACCCAAAACGAACAGAAATTAAATAAACAATCATAGCAAAAACATACAACAAATAATAATATAAATGAATAAATAGATCTTAAAGCGAGTAATGCTTAGATTGAATATGAATATCAAGCTTAAAACGAAAAAAAAATGTTTTCGTATTGAAGTACAAACAAAACTTAAAACGAACAGAAATTAAATGAACAATCGATGCAAACAAACATACAATAGATATTAATGTAAATTAATAAATAAATCTTAAAACGAGTGAAACTTAAATTGAATTTTTATGTGAAAATTTTTATCTGATGCATTTAGGGCGTGGAGGAGGGGGGGGGGAGCTAGTTGCCCTCCGATCTATTTCGGCTCTTAAATACGGAACAAGCGCTTTCAATTTCCAATAAATTGAGCCATCTCCGAAGTTTATACGATCATCCCTTCCATAAGAACTATATATGCCCCTAGAGCATTATTCATAACGCCTGCCTCCGGGCCCTGGCAGGTTCTGTCGACACAGGAATTTTTCTTATCTGACCTTTGAACTATTTTTGATATAATGGCTGTTATAAAGATTTTATCGGATGGCTTGGGGAAAAAAGGTTGTGTGAGGGGGCTAATTGCCCTCGGATATTTTTTGACTCTTGAAAAGTGAACTATAGCTTTCCGGTTCATATCAAATGAGCCCTCTCCGAAGCTAATCCAATCGTCTCTTTCATAAGAACCATACACACCCCCAGGACAATACTCACAATGCCTATCTCCCAGGATCTGGGGGGCGTTTTTGTTATCTAATTTTTGAACAATTTCCAAAACACTGGCTATCTCAAAATTTGTAGCGGACGAGATTGGGAAAAAAAGAGCGTGGGGGGCTAGTTTAACTCTCTTGACTCTTAGAAAGTGAACTATAACTTTCAATTTCCAATCAAATGAGCCCTCTATGAAGTTTACACGAGCATCCCTTTTATAACAACCATAGATGCCCTTAAGGCATAACTTAAAACGCCTTCCACTGTGTCCTGTGGGTTGATATGGACACTAGATTTTTTTTTATCTGACTTTTGAACGATTATTAAAAAAATATCTATGTCAACATTTTCATCAGATGGATTTTGAAAAAGAAGGCGTGGGGGGGTGCTATCTGCCCTCGGATCTCTTTTGACTCTAAAAAACTTAACTAAAGCTTTCAATTTCCAATCAAATGAGCCATCTCTGAATTTTTTACGAGCACCCCTTCAATAAGAACCATATATTCCCCCAGGGCATAACTTAAAACACCTGCCCTCGGGCCCTGGGGGGCTGTGTTGACCCCTGAGTTTTCGTTATATGCTCTTTAAACTATTGTAAAAAAGCTATCTCAAAGTTCTTATCGAATGGGTTTGCGAAAAAAGGGCGTGGGGGGGGGGGGGTAGGTGCCCTCCCATCTCTTTTGACTCTTAAAAAGTGAACTAGAACTTTCAGTTTCCAATAAAATGAGCCCTCTCTGAAGCTTAGACGAAAAGCCCTTCCATTAGGACCTTACATGCCCCCAGGCAAATACTTATCGTGCCCGTTCTCGGGCCCTGGTGGAGTGTCTTGAGACCGGAGGTATTGTTACATAATCTTCGAACTATATTTAACAAAACAGCTATTAAAATTTTTATTGGATGCATTTGGAAAAAAAGGGTTTGCAGGAGGGGGGGGGGGGGAGGTCGTTACCCTCCAATATCTTTTGACGCTTAATAAGTGAACTAGAACTATCAAGTTCCAATCAAATTAGCCCTCTCTGAAGTTTATACGAGCATTCCCTCCATAAGAACCATATATGCCCCCAGGGCATAACTTATAATTCTTGCCCCTGAACTGTGGGGGGAGTGTCCTGCTCAAACATATTATTTCCAGAACTTTCAACCAGGATGAGAAAAATTGCTATATAAAATTTCGATTAAGCACGTTTTGGGGAATGTTGGGCGTGTAAAGAGTGCGAGTGGCAGTAGAATCACATTCGACTATTACAAAAAGAACTACCTATTTAAAAAAAGGAACTTTCAAATTAAATGAACCCTTTCTGAAGTTTTTACGACATCTTGTCTATACAAAACCTTTTATTTCCCCACGACATAACTTACAACCCTTGCCCAGAGGGCTGTGGGGGAGTTGTCATCTTCAAAGGCCTAATTTCCAGAACTTAAAACTACGTTTAATAAAATGCCTGTCTCAAAATTTTGATTGGATGCGTTTGGGGGGTTAGTTGCCTTCCAATCACTTTCGACTATTAAAAAGGGCACTAGCCCTTTGAATTTCCAATCGAATGAGCCTTTTTTGAAGTTTCTACGACAACACCTTCTATAAAAACCTTATATGCCCCCAGGGTATAACTTAAAACCCTTGCCTTGAGGGTTGTGGGGGAGTGTCCTCCTCAAAAATATATTTTCTATCTGGAAATCAACTGCGCTGAACAAAATGGCTATCTCAAAATTTTGATTGGATATGTTTGGGAGAATGATGGGCGTGGGCGGGGGGCTAGTTGCCCCTCCAATCACTTTCGACTATTAAAAAGAACACTTTCCCTTTGAATGTCGAATTAACCGAGTCGGTTATGATGTTTCTATTACGAGAACTTCAATAAAAACCTTGTATGACCCCAGGGTAATACTTAAAACAATTGCCATTTTGGTATGGGCTAAGTGTCCTTCACAAAAACGCAGTTTATCTTTAGGAGTAAACTACTGTCATAAAAATTGACATTTCGATATTTCGATTTGACGTCTTTTGGGAAATGATGGCCGTAGGGGGGGGATAGTTTCCCTCCAATCACTTCAACTATTAAAAAGGGCACTAGCCCTTTGAATTTCCAATGGAATGAGATTTTTTTGAAGTTTCTACGACAACGACTTCTATAAAAACCTTATATACCCCCAGGGCATAACTTAAAACCCTTGCCCTGAGGGTTGTGGGGGAGTGTCCTCCTCAAAAATATACTTTCTATCTGGAAATCAACTACACTGAACAAAATGGCTATCTCAAAATTTTGATTGGATGTGTTTGGGGGAATGATGGGCGTGGAGTGGGGGCTAGTTGCCCTCAAATCCCTTTTGACCCTTAAAAATGGCACTAGAACTCTCGATTTCCATTCGAATGAGCCCCTTTGAAGTTTCTACGACGACCCCTTCCATATGAAGTGCCTCTGGGAAAAAAAATAATAATAATAAAACATTGGAGCCGTATTGCGTTTACTATAGGCAACGCTATAGCGTTGCCTCTGATTTAATAATGGTTCCTGCTCTCCAGTCTTTGGGGACTTTTTCTTTTTCCCAGAGGAGAGAAAAGAAGACTAGCCACACCGAAAGGAACCTGCGGATCATTGACTTGACCATTTCTCCAGATATACGGTCACTCCCCGGAGATTTTCCATTCTTCAGCTTATTCGAGGCTGAAAGGATCTCATTCGCCGTTGGCTCGTCTTCATTAATGAGGAGATCCAAAAATGTGCTGTCCAGAATATCTGGTTGAACAGAAGGGGACGGGCGGTTGAGTAGGCTTTTGAAGTAATCCACCCATCTATTTTTCCGGTCATCTGGATCGGTTAGTAGTCTTCCGTTTTCTCTTTTACTGGTCCATCTTGTACGTTGGTCTTCCCAACGATTTCTTTAGTTAGGCGGTACACAGCTCTCGTGTCACCACGTCGGGCTGCTTCTTCTGTCATTCTTGCTTTCTCATTGAGGTGCTGTCACTTGTCTGATCTAGCACTTTTCTTCACTTCTCTGTCCACTTCTTTATACGCTATGTCTTTCATGACATCAGCAGAGGGATCATTACTGAGCGTGCTTTGTTTTATTTTCTTGCGATCTTCGATCAGGTCCCATGTCTTCTGGGATATCCACCGTTCCTTTATTGAATTTTTAAAGCCAAGAACTTCTTCAGCAGTTTCTGTGCAGTTCTGTTGTATAGCCGTCCAAGCTTTTTCCACGTCTTGTGGTGTATCAGCAAGTGCCTCGAGTCTGTTCAAGAGTTTACTGCTGAATTGTCTCCTAACCTCCTTGTCTATGAGCTTCTCCCCGTCGAAATTTCTTGGTAATTTTGTTGGTTGTCGAGATCTGTTGGAGCGGAGTTTCAACTTGAGTGTTGCTACAAGAAGTTCATGGTCCGACCCGACGTCCGTACTTCTGTGACGTCTTTCAGACTAGTTCTCCACCTTCGTCGGATCAGAAAGTGGTCAATCTGATTTTTGGCAGTTTTGTCTGGGGACGTCCATGTATACTTATGGATATCTTTGTGCTCGAGTAATGTACCTCCTATCAACAGGTCGTTGGACATGGCAAGGCTGACTAGCCTTGCACCATTTTCGTTGATAGTTCCAAGCCCGTGATGTCCCAACATATCCGAGCAATAAGATCTGTCCTGACCAACTTTCACATTTAGGTCACCTGCCAAGCCAGCGACGTCACGGAGAGGGATGGAGTCTAGGACGGACTGGAGGGTTTCATAAAAATCGTCTTTCGAGGCTTCATAACAAATCAAATTTTATTTGCCCATTTTGTCAACATTGTTGTCAACGACACTGGAAAAAAAAACCTCCATTGTATCACCATTAATAGGGTTACCACATGAGAAAAAATCGTTAAGCAAATCGTCTTAAATTCACTAGATAAGATAATGCTTTATTGGGAAATAGACATCACAATCTGTAATAAGTTGAATATATATATGCATGTATAATCGACCTATTTTGGCTGTTTTCATAAAAATTTTTAGTTTCCATCAAGCTATCAGCAAAGAAGAGAACAGATACCAGAATTCTGTCATAAAAAATGGAACATAAATGTCAGCATGCTGTCTAGACAAATTGAACGCGTGTGCTATTGGAATGAATACAAACCAAATGAACGACTCCAGTATAGTGTCGACAGAACTCACAAGTCAAATGATGCTCTACCTGTCAACTGTATGCAGTCTTTGACAGCGACAAAATATTTATTCCCTAACTAGAAAACACTTGACGTTTTCTAATGCCTGATTAACCTCTTTTTGCTTGGGAAAAAACGGAACATGTCTTACCTTATGGCGGAAACAATTGCTTCGATATATTGATCCATGGTCATGTAGTCATTTGATCTGGGTGTGCTTCGTAGCTCAAGGTATTTTGTGTTTTCTTGTGCGAAGTCCTTAATAACAGCTTTGGTTGCAAACTTAATTAGTTCTGGGCGATCCGTAACTTCGTGGATGAGTTTAAATATCATAAAGCAGCTATAAGGATGAAAGTGTTAGGAAAATATATCCTATTTAAATATCATATTGCAACTATAAGAATATCAGTGTTACAAAATATATCCTAACCATTTTAAAGTTACTATGTACCGCCAGATCAATTGACAACATATTACCTGATAAGGTGCCTGATGTGGCAAATATTAGCCCATTGGGACTCACCCTGTGGCATGCAAACAACCCTCTTGGATTACGATTATGATCCAAAAAGTATTTACAAGGAGTTAGTATATTTTCATAAATCAAAAATTAATAACGACCTCTTTGCAAATATATCATAGAGGAAATGAGTATAAATATTTATGCTATTTTCTAAATGCAAATAAACTGAACCAAAAAATTAAAATAATTGCTTGAAAATCGTTGCTGGCGTCAGAGTTGGACCCAAGATTCCCTGGTGACCAGCCGATGTTACCAACCGTGGACCAACATGCACATCCAGTGATCTTTTCAGAGCTTTTTATGGTAAACTTTACCAGTCAATAAAAATCAAATAACTTGAGTTTGAAAGGCTCTCAGTTTTGATGATAAAATTAGTTGTGATACATATCTTCTCGGAAAATTACTTTATTTTGCGAAAATATTTATACTATTACTCCTGGCTTTTGTTTTGCAGCAACGCATCCTTTACTACTACTTAGGTCCTCCCACGCCGGCTGGCGCATAAGGCGACAACAGTGCCTCTCTGCGACGACCTCTCTTGTGCTTTGATCAAAGTTGTTTGAGCGACGATCTCAACAGCGCAGCATCCTTCTTAAGGCATTTTCTTAGGATTGCCTTCTGTCGCCCGCGTTTTCTAATACCGGGAGGAACCCAACACCACACATCATGGGGTAAAAATATAACGGATCTTTTAACAATATAATTTGGTACTCGTGTTATTTTGGCTTGAGAAGGCCTATTCTAGCAAAAGTTTAAAATTTTGTGTTTTGAAACAAGGCTGTTTACACGAGAGGGTGTACTTTGGTGACAACAATACATAGATTATACTAGAGAGAAAACAAAAAAAGAGAAATCATCATCATTTTATATATAACCCATCACAAAAACTGGGCAGAGCCCAGGAAAAGACAGAGTAAAAATCAAGAAAAACAAAAAAGAAAAAAAAGAAATAAAAACACACTTCGACAACTAAAAACATGGGATAAACAGAAATGACCAAAGATGGGAAGACTTCTGGCATTCAGTAGAGAAATAACAAATACACTACTCAATAAACCCAGCTGGGTTTACCAATTGATACTTTTTTTACAGAAAAGAGTTACTTGTCCAAGTTGGAAGTTCAATTAAATACTTTTCAAATTTAAAATAAAGACGATGAACTTGCTTTCTCTTCCCACAATTAAAAAAAGACCAAACAGGAGCAGGGGCAAGTAAGTGAGGAACTGTTAGGCTATTATATAACTGAGAACGGTGAACTCTACTCAAATACGACACGTTTGAAGCCAGGGAGGCATACGCAGCCCGGATCTAACACACAATTATTCAGCACAATTTTTCATTGCCAGGTTTACAGTTTCTTTCAGGTTTGCTCCAATTGGCATGCCCAGGTAAATAAGGCTGCTAGCTAAAGGAACCTCAGAGCCGGATAGACTTATGGAATTTCTATACCCTTTATAGTTGAATGGTAGAACAACTGTTTTATCAGTATTAAAGCTCAAACCAATGTGTTCATACTCTTATCGGAGAAGCTCAAAAGTTGAAGAACATCCTTGGAATGTGAAGGAAAGGTTCAGTAAGTCATTCGCAAGCGCAACTAACGAAAGATCAACTCCTTTGAAGATAAATGTACAGTTCAACTTATCCTGAGCACCGGTAACACAATTATTAAACAAAACTGGAGAAGTCAGAGCTCCTTGGCGTACACCTTTCAGAATTGGAAATAGTTGACTACAATCTTTAATTTCAACCTTCAGATTTCTATACATGTATCTTAAACAAGTAAATACCACAGCATCAGTACCTTTCAACTGCAGCATCAGTACCGCAGCATCAGGGCTTCAAGCAAAACCTGCGAAAATATACAATAGTCAAAAGCTCTTGCAACATCAAGTGCACACAAGACTAAGAAATCACCCCTTTCTTCAATATCCTTCAGCACATTTATAAGCAGAAAGAGAGCGTGCTCTCTACCTAAGCCTCGCTGGTAAATAGAAATGTAAAACGATTGGGACCTCCTCCAATGAAACAACAATAACAGAGCAAAGAACCGCCTTTATCCAGTATATGAAACTAACATCCCTTCAACTATTTATCTCTTTACAGTGAAGTTTGACTAGTACTTCACTGTAACACTCTAGAGTACAGCAAATAAGGTCAGATGGCAATGCTGATTGCCTTCCATAGCATTTAAACTGAAACCTTTATTATTTATTTCCCTCAAAATTGAGAAGTATATAAAATACACAAATGAAATTACAAAAGAAAAATGAAATTCTTCAACAAAACATCGATGTTAAATGGGCTTAATAATATAACTGAACAAAATACATAAAAAAAGTATTTAAATTCTAGAGGAAAAAGGGGGAAAAGGTTAAGCATAGAGAGAAACTTTTCAGACCTATGGTAAAAATTATGCCCCTAAACCCTAGCTAATTCCAACGACTCTTTAATTTTAAATTTCAAAACTAATTCAGTGTTACTAACACAAATTGGAAAACCAAGTAAAAATTTACAGTATTTAAAATAGCAAACGCAAATTGAAGAAAAATCGCAGATCTTGAAATCTCGAAAAAGAAGGGTAGGATAGAGAAGACGCGGGAGAGCAACTATCCCCTTATATTGAAAATATAAGGGGATAAAACTCCACCTTATCTAACTTCATGACCAACAGAAACTGGATTAAAAAAAGAATCAGAAGCAGCAATTTTTATTCTAAGCCCCTATAGAGATAGAGACAAAGTCCGACCTATCACAATGCTCCAATTCCCAGTTCCCTTGAAAACTAAGATTCCCCGTGAAAAACCACCGTTTCCACAATCAGGGGGTAGCTTTCAACCCGTCAGGGGATAAAATATTTCCACCCCTACACGTATCTGAAGCACCTCTCGGAAAATGTTTGAAAATATTGGCCTAAAATTGCACTTTTAAGACTTTAGTTGCCCCATACAACACAAGTTAAAAGACCCACTGACCTCTGCCCTAACTCAACTTTCTACAAACACAAATTTGTTTTCTTGTAACAAGAAATTTTGTACAGAAGCTTGTTGAAATTACAAAATGTAAAGTACTATATATTAACACTGAAGCAATTTTGTTCTACGTTAAAACCAAAACTTCCAGTAACCAAGATTTTTTTTGTAACTACATTTCTCTTAAATAAAATTTTTGGAAGTTTAACATGTAAAGTGTTTATACATTAACTTTGAAAAAATGCTGATTAGACCAGCTGAACCCCCCCCCCCCTAAAATTCAGCTTATGGGCGCCAATGCTTCCACCTTGAAAAAACTTTTTGGAACCTAATAGTTTCATGCTGATATTATTTTAACTTCTAGTCAAATGAAAAATCCATTCCAGTTTCTTGTTCTATTGTACTCAAAACATAGGTTTTCACATCTATTCAATGTAAAATAATACCAAATTATTTTAGTAAATAATAACCATAACCAAAGAGACATTAACATATAATTTTTTTTGAAGGTCAGTTTGACCAATTTCATGTCTTTTCTTTCTATATGCATAAGGGTGCGATTAATATATTCTTAGGCTATATTTTCTTGTCTGGGACAGCTCACGGCCAACATTTTAGCATATTAGAGCTGTCATATGTCATTTTAATGTTTGAGGTAATTAATCTGTTTTATTTGAAGCGATTGGTGAAATTATAGAATATATATTGAAACTTTGGGTAGCTTGTAGTATTTGTTCGAATAGACTAACACTAACATAGATACCTTTGGCTAATTTGAATCACTCAAAGGACCTTTTATTCCAGTTTTAATGGTTACTTTACACAAATCTTCAAAAAAGCAGCCAGTCTCCAAAACAGTCTCTGTATGTAAGAAAAACAATTTAATATCATCCTCTCTGTTGTAAAACAAACTTCTTCTTGGGATTATAAAACTGAAGTTAACAGTGATCCTAGTATTGGATTACAAATATTCTTTAACTGTCACTATGAGATCTGTACAATATATTATGACACTTTTCATATCCTTATAACTCAGATAAGCCAGATTTGAAGACGGAAAAATAAACAATGACAATCAAATTGATTAGAACCTCCTTGAGTACACAAAAATCCAAAGGAGAAATACAACCGATGGAAAAAAAAGAAAAGAAAAGAAAAAATTTCCTTAAAAATACTTATCATCTCAATTCAACAGCTCTTGTGTTTCATGACTTGTTCTCAAATAATTGGCACAAAACGCTTAATTTTAGCGTTAGGAGCAAGAGATGAGGAAGGGGTAGTCCCCTTTCGTACAAAAAACTTTCCATTCGTTTTAAGTTTCTAATGTTGCTCCTCTTTTTCACTTGGAAAAGATCATTTCTGACCATTTTCCAAATCATACCAGGAAATCCCCCCCCCCTACCTGTGTAAAATCCTTCCGGAAACTTTTCTTCCATAGAACAGGGGGAACCCGGCGATAATTTTCTGCGGGGAGATGGATAAAGTGACTGAGGGATGGTAGTGCTGATTAAAAAGGATAAATCAAATTTTTAGAATATAAGGTACATTCTTTATTGAGACAACACTGTAAATGTGTAATTATAAAATAAAATCAAGCCACCTTTTTTGTTGTGGGCTAGTTTATACAAAACGTCTTTTACATTGCCTGGAGCATCCCTGTGTATGGATAATAAGGCCAATCCATTAAGCAGTTCCTGACCTGAGGCATTCCTGGCATAGGATTTCACTCTTCTAAGGGTAGACAAAGAACGCTTGCATTGAGCCGTAGTAACGGGAATCCTTGCACCAATCTTCAGAAACTGATGTAGAGTGGGGAAAATGTTCTTTTCACATTCTTTTAAGCACGTTATGAAATATTTTGGTGTCACGTTTCCCTACTGTATCCATATTCTCCTCTATAAAGCTAACTCAGCTTCCAAGCTTCCCCTATAGCTATCTGCATTAAGATCCCAAAAATTAGTCAGAGTATCTTATACATTCTTTGTTTTTTATTCGTCAAGGGCAATACAGTGCTGAGGAAGTAGGTATTGCAGTGACTCCAGCAACTTTCTGGGACTAAGAAATCTCCGATGCAGCTGCTGCAGAAAGTAGTTCATAAATGGGATAAACACTGAAAGTAGGTAATACTTTTCAGGGTCCTCTTTTGCTGTTCCGTAATTATCCCTATACGTTTGCTTTGGAGCTCATCTGGGCACTCTAATGCTGATTTCAGCATCTTGACACAGTTCAGTTACTTCAGTAAAAAGTGGATCAAACGTAGCTTCACTGCTTTCACTCATGAAACTAACTTCGCTCTTAAGATCGTCAGCGTGTTTGAGAAAGTATACGAGATCTATAGTTTCTGACTGCAAAGATATCGACAAATTGTGAGACAGACTAAAAACTTTACTGACATTAACCATAGCTGCAAGTAGCTGCAACAGAACTGCATCTCTCAATAGCAGATAGCAAAGAATAAACCATGCTTGAAGATTCAGAATCTGAACCAGGATGTTCTTGAATTTCCCCCATAGCCTTACAGATAATAATGAACATCTCTAGCGAAATGATTACTTCGTTTCTAGTTTCACAAAATTTGTTCAATCTTGCTGTTTTTGACCCTGGGATAGGACTACTTTCTTGAACAGTTTGTTCAAAAATTGCAAAGCGTTAGGTGAGATTCTAAAGAAATTAATGACTTCTTTCAAAGTTCCTAGACAATTTCTTATAACAGGTATACTGTACACATAACACAGGGCTATATTTAAGGGGTGACTTGGACAGTGAACATAGACGACATGGGGGAAAACATTCACGGACTATATCAGCACAACCTTGAAACTGGCCGCTCGTAGATGAAGCTCCATCACTGCCTTACCCCCATAAGTATTTTAAATATATTTTTATTTTACCAAAGGTTTGTATCAACCAACTAAGATCTGCTATCAACCAACTGTTCCTTTTGAAAAAATCTATAACTGCTGATTTCCATTTTGACATGATGAACGATTAATTAACAAACAGGGGTGTAGAGAATATATAAACACTGAAAAAGCAAGCACGTGTAATTTAAATGAAGTTCAACGATCTTAGGAGTCAGAGGTTATAACTGTACATGGCTTATTTGGCGGCAGCCTGGCTTTGTTTCCAACAGCATTGTCATAAAACAAATATTAGCGAGTGGAGATCATCACACTTTACCTACTTGTTGTGCATACGTTACTTTATATCAATTGGATTAAAACCCATAATGAATTTGGTTAGTTTTTAAGACAGTTTCACTTTAAGTTTTATTTTATAAAAATAATAAATAATTCATTTTTTATCCTTGTCACAATAAGAATTGCGGTGTACATTATCCTTTCATATTAGTCAAGATCTATAAGAATGTACAAATTTGCCGCATTTCGGAGGGGACGGGTATGTGTTCATGTTATCCCCCTCCCCTGGGTTCACCCCTGCCACAGAAAATTCTCCCGTTAGGAAATCTCCCCTGCAGCAAATTCCTCCCAATAAATTTCCACTTATTTTCCACTAACAAATATTATATGTAAACAATGGGCAAACTGTGTAACTTACAGCTTTTTCCTCAGGGGCTGTAGGGAGTCATATTATCCCCAGATACATAGTTATTGGACTTCTCAACTACGCATAACGGGAAATGGCTATCTCAAAATTTTGATCAGATATCATTGGAGAAAAAAGGGCACGGGGGGGGGGAAATAGTTGACCTCAAATCTTTTTAGTCACTTAGTACAAAATTCCACATTTTTGTAGATAGGAGCATGAAACCTCTACTGTGGTGTTCTCTGATATGTTGAATCTGATGGTCTGATTTTTATTAAGATCACTTGACTTTTTGGGGGTGTTTTCCCCCTTTATAGAAAATTTGTCAATTTTTTCAGGCTTGTGGATTTTTAAAAACAACACTAAACTTAATGAATTTATAAATTTGAAATCAGCATAAAAAACCAATTCTTTTGATGCATTAATTGTTATTGAAATTCTTTTTTTAGTAGAAAATTGGTTACTTTTGGGCTGAACTGCTCCTTTGATAAACTGTAATCAAAATTCTGTGTTTTAACAGTTCTATCCTAAACTCTCTTAAATGTTGGGAGAATTGCCACCTTCCTTGTTTAATTTCGTATGACAATGTTTTGAGAATGATAAAAATAACAGAAAATGAGCATATCTTAAAGTATTTCTTAGGAGGGGGTGGTTTGAAATGTCAGAAACAAGTGTTCAAGTAATAATTTTCATGTTTTCAAGGGGATTAAAAACTTACAATTTCTATTCAAATCTCGTTACCAGGCCTCCCGCTAGATTTTTTGTGAAAAATATGAACTTTATGAACTTTTAATCATAAAAATTTGAACTTTATGAACTTTTGATTGTACTTTTTATGAATCTATTATGGACCTAAATTTACAATATGTGCACCTCAGAAACTGTCCGTGGACACAAAAAAGTGGCATTTGGTGTTTTCATTACTGGTGCACATATTCTTCTTGTTTTTTTTTTCATGAGTTGAGTTAAATGCGTTTAATTTGTATAAAAGTAAAAAATACAATAGTACAAAATAGTCCACTCTACTTGTTCCTTTTTTTGGCAAAATATGACGAAACTAAGGACGACTTTCGTTTGTTTACCCTGCTTTGTATCCACTCAACCTCTCTGGCTGTCTCATCTTCTTCGCGCATCTTCTGGCTCAAAGCCTCAATCATACATTGTGCAAGGCGTATTTCTACGAAGTTTTTGGTATCCATGGTTTTTTTCAGCTTCTCATTAGCTTCTTGAAAAAGCCTTTCTGCTACTTGTCTCTTCTTCTTTTCAACTGACTTCTTCTTAATCAAATCCTTTTCCATGTGTTCAATGGTCATCTTCTCAGATAACATCCTCTTTTTTTTCTCATCTTCTTCTTTCCTTTTGGGCTCCTCTTCAGCCTGTCTAGATCACTCAGCTTCAAGGTACAGTTTATAGCTCTGGCACACATTTCGCCTCAAATTCAACAGCTCTCTGGTAAAAGGGACTATCTTGGGCCTGTTCTCAAACTTCTTTAGAGCGTCAGAGACTATCAGTTTAGCATTGAGCATTTTGACTTTCATTGATGATTTTTCCTCGGTCATGATCCGTCCTGATCGGAAAAAATCACGTTCAACGTCAGCGTCACCATGCGACATTCAGAGAGCTGCTTTTACTATCTTTGAAACAAGGGGAAATTTTGTCTGTTCTTGATGATTTTTCAGACTAAAAACCGAGTTCCATGAGACATCAATCCTTGCTGAAGTCACGTTCTTAGGCAAACTCGGTTCCAGCTGGAGCCAGTTCCATTCGTCAATAGCAGCTTCAGTATTCACACGGAAAGCCATAAATTGAACGATTTTCACCAAGTGGCTTGATCTTGTCTCAGGATTCGAATTATCCAACCGCAAGCACCAGAAATGCTGAAGGGCACTTTGCCCTAGTGATTTCTCTTCAATATGACGGCAAGCGGCCAGGTAAGCAGTTCTGGCACTACTCCTGAAGTTCAGAGCATCAACTTTTTGTACCTTCGACAGGCATTCTTCCACACCTTTACCGCATGCTACTTTATCGGATGAAAGAAAATCCCCGCTTGAATGGGAGAGTTCAAAAAAAGTTTTTTTTTCCCTTCTGAATAACCGTCAAATCACTTAGCTTGACAAAACGGCTGGTGGTCATCATTACTAGTCGACGCATTTCGTCATAAAGAATGTGGATAAGTGGTTATTCATGTTGAAACAACTCTGTGAACTGAGCAAATAGCTTTCCGAAAGATATGACAGAGGAATAACGCTTTGGTTGTGGTAAACTGGAGACTACTAGATATCTCTCGGTATCCACTAGACTTCATCAATTCTGGTCTTTTCTTAGGGAAAAATTTCAAGAAATACACATCGAGAGCATCCCATTGCTCATCAAGTCTCTCAGCTGAAACAACGAGGGCTAGCCATCGACTTGGCACATGTTTCAGGAAACGATGTAAAGGAAGCTTGAGATTCTCCTGGATGGTACCAAAGTCTTCTAAACGGGCAGGCCAACCACTAAAGAAGTAGAAAATTCAAATCGCAAAATCGGAAACTTTGGATCCGTGATGGTCCAAACCTTTCAAAAAAGCGTTGTGGACTATGTGTATGTTGCATGTCCCAATGTCAGCTAGGCCTTGGTCGCTGCGCAGAGTTCTAACTTCGGAATCAAATAACCTCCAAACTTCCTTGTTGACATTAGGTCCGTCACTTCCCAGTATCAAGACTTGACGGAGATCAAGGTTAGCATCCTTTCGAGCTTGTAGTAGGTGCTGGTGTAAATCTTCTGCTTTTGCGTGTCCTATGAATAATGACTGTAGGTGGCGTACAGAGACTCTTTCTTCGGTCTCCGACCAGTATCTAATAATGATATTCAACTCCTTTGCACCGTTGACATTTGTAGTCTCATCGTAAAGCAACGCCAAGTAAGAAGATCCAATGTCGCGTAGAAGGTCCTAGCGAAAATGGGGCGACAGCGCCTCTGTTATGAGGTATGATACCTTGGACTCTCCAAGGCTGAGTTCTGCCGACACTTCACCAGGGAACATAGCTTTAAAAATGTTCGCAATGCCATTGCAGGAAGCAGCGCTTATATCACTGATGATATTATTCATGGCCCACATGAGCTCTGCCTTTAGGACCTGGTCCTTTCTAGAAATAAAATTTAATTCGGGGTTTGACAAGCTAGTTGTCTGCAAGACAAGCTGGAGCGGGTCCAGTTTCACTCTAAGGTTCGAAACATGCTTTTCGCCTTCTGAGTGTTGGATTATAGAGTTCCATCCTCTAATAAGCTCTAATAATAAAGCTCTTGTTACACACTTTGCAGAAAGCTTCTTCGTCACTATTAACACTGCCTGCACACCAATCACCGACCAAGCGCTTAGTATTGTCCTTTTTTTAACCATGCGCTATTAAACTTGCATCTGCCCATTTTTAGCTCTTAAGCAGCAACCAAGCAACCATTGGCACAAAGCAAAAAAAGCATTAATATACCAGCAGACCTTTCCTAAAAAAAGAGAAAAAGCATTAGTGTGAATCCATGTAAAAAAAAAAAGAAAAAGAAAAAAAAATAATAATCAATCAAATTATGATCTTATGCCAAGAAGTTATGTTACAGCTCATAAGCTTAAATCAACTATTTAAGAATATTGCTACTAGAAAACTCTATGAAGGTAGCAAAGACTCAAGCCAGAAAAAGGAAAAGACTAAAAGATAGCTTAGTACAAGAACTAATATCTATATCTATGTATACTATATCTTCTTAGAAAATATAGGGGCAATATAGGAACCAAGTTAGATGTAACAATGTCTTTTTGAACAGAAGAAAATGTATGTTCACAAAACATGCAGTGTTACAGTTTGAAACGTTTTAAATAAAACTCTTGCACATACGTTTGCTTTGCTTGTCCTTTATATGGAAAAAGATAGCAACCACAAGTACTTTCCAGCTGATTGCAAGAAAAATATGAACTTTACGAAGCTTTTTTCTAAATTATGAACCATTTATGAACCTAGGTTAAAAATATGAACTTTATTCATAATTATGAACCCAGAGGGAGGCCTGAGTTACTAAAAAGCTCTATAGCTACATGACTTTTGGTCAATCAATGGTGAGCCAAATCCATCTTGATTTATTTTTGTTTATCACTCCAAGATATCCATCCTAACCAAGTGGTTAGTGCGGTAGACTTGATATCTTTTGTCCGTGAGGACAGGGGTTCAAGTCCTGGTGTCGCTGGTTATTTGGTTTGGAACGGGAGTCATTGGTGTGACTCTGTAAGCTCAGCCAGAGTTGACCCAGCTCTAAATGGATACCTGGAGAAATCCAGGGAAGATAAACAGAAAGAATGTGAGAAAGGAATTGATTGCTGCCCCCCCCCACCACCGTCACACTTCCTGGCTTAAGGGCCATGAAACGGAGATCAGTACCATCAGCAGTAATTATAAAGTCCAGTGCTGTATTCTGTACTTTACCTTTACTCTCAGATTTAGCTGTAAAAGTTTCTGTGTTTATCATAGGATATTAGCCTTACAATTGTTTACAGGAGTTATAAAACTATCAAACTCAACTTAATTGTTTAGCTTCCCTACTTTGCTCTTAATTTAACTCTCAAATCGATTTAGGCCTAACTCTTAAAAATCAATTTTTAAATCAGAATTTACAAGTCATAAAAATAGTATGAGTTAGTAGCAGAACTTGCCATACTCTTCAAGGGTTTTTTGCTCATTCTCTCCAATCAACAGCATATCATCAGCGTTTCGAATCATATCCATACTGTCAGGTTTCATTGAAGCCAAGATATTTATTGTTTCTTTTGACAAGGAGCCATTAAGGTGAGCATGAAGCTCCTAGAATGACAGTGACAGCATTTAATAAGTCATGCAGGCTGCCCTTCTAGTTCTCATTTTAAAAAAAGAGTTTACAATCAAGAAGAGGACAACTGATGAGAATTTGTTGAACACAAAATGAAAGAAAAGTCTGCTCTCCTCAAATAATTTGCTGGAAAAGTTCTTGGATTCCATAAAAACAAAAACTTAAAAACAACAAGCATGTTTACATTGTTCTGATCAATTCAAGAGGAACTCTATCTTATCAACAAGTAGGAGAAAATCTGACTGTACTGTTTTGCATCCACAAATGTTTTAACAGCAATGTAACATTATAGGAACACTAAACACTAAAAACATTCTAGACATTCTAGGAGCATAAAACTTGAAACCAAAACTCAAACTAAAAACTTTCACATCATATCCATTCCTTTGTGCTTAAGGATTAACAATATTCTTTAGAGACATATTTTAGGGTGTTACTTAATATGCCCATTCTAAACCATAAAACATTCACTGGAATAAACAAAATTTGAGTAATTACAGTTTGAAGCTATGGGGTTGCATGGAAAGTGATAAGCAAAAATATTTTGTGTTAGAAAGGGTTAAAAAAAAAACGCCTTCTAGTGATTTGTCTGGCTTCATCCATCAGTACAGTAGGACAGTTAAACACAAACGGTGAATGAAGTATTTTTTTCATGGTGGCTCCATTTATAATCCTAAAAAAGTAAGCACTACTATCACATAAACGCCCTAAATAAGCTTGAGCACTTGGCCTTATAAACCAGCCCCAAGGGAAAGTGTGACTAGTCTTCAATTATAAAGTTAATAGATGTTTATTATTGGACTTTCCTTGTAAAACTGAGCTAAAAATGGATCATTTGGAAACAGCATTTCCATCACATAACCAGGAGACTATTTCAGGGAGATAACATATTCCAATGGAAAGACAGGTGAACACAATTAGTTAGACTTCTAAAGAAAAAAAAAGTAGAAGCCACCACAGAAAGTAAATTTGAAAGCAAGCCCAGGAGTAGGTGGCTTTACAGAGATTTAGTTTTTATTAGATACATTTCAGCTGTACATCTAAATCAAGTGTTAAACAAAATTTGATCTCTATACCAAGATAATATACAAATTTCATTTAAATATGAACCTAAATTTTCATTCATCAGGAACAATTGAATATACAGCTAGAAGTATTCTTCTGCAGTGGGGGGGGGGAGATAGTTCTCTATTTTCAAACAATACATTGACTTTTTACAACAAAATTAAATGCCAATATTGTGGGTTATCAATACTGAGGTTATCATTAACCTTGAGTTTGGTCACATTTAAATAAGTCTGGGCTCAACTCATAAAAACCAAACATGCCATCTTGCTCACCAGAGCTGGGAAATGAACCTTATCAGGGTTATTGTGTTTTCATAGCTTTTAAAAAATGGTTTGGCTGATAAAGAAAATGAAAATGGCATATGTCAAATACCTCAAAACTGAAACTCTTAATAAGGATGACAAAAGAATATTTTTTACTTTATCTGCTTTATAATTAATTGGGGTGCTTTATGGGATTTCTTTTCACACTGGAGAAAGTTTCACAAAATTTAAAACAATCTCCACAAATTAGGAATAGAAGAAGAACTATTTTACAGGGGAAATGCCTTATATAAAGCTGTTTACCTACCAGAATTATTATTGTGGATTTTTCGTTTAATTCAAATCTAGTTTTCTTGAATTTTGGCACTTAAAAAAAAAATAGAATAGACATTCCAAACAGTTGGTACTTTCTTGGGATTGCCTGGCTTGGGCCCAAACCAGCCCTGACCATCAAGATTTTCTTTCTTATTTCTAAAAAATTAACTTAGGTTTGACTATTTCAAAATTTGGGCCCTTTTAGGTATTGTGTTCCCTCCAAAATAAATTTATGTTAGTGAACCAATGGGAGGATGGGGCCAATTAAAACATAGAATTGCCAACCATTGCCTCTGAAGGAGAATCTGCACTGCCAAGAGGTAAAATATTATTAATTAGACAGTTTTTTGTAATGTATGTCTTAAATCTTCAAATTGATGAACATCTTATTTCAAATTTTGCTCCAAAGCTTGTCTTTGCTTAATTTCAATGCATTTTACTTTGAGGTATAAATACTTGAAAATGGAATGAAGCAATCTCTAAAAGGGTTCCATGGGCAAAAAACTCTTTTTTTTCTTGTAGGCTACTTTTCAAATATATGAGTTGTTGTTTTGCAGCACAAAATGGAAGACATCATAACTTTGCTCTGACTTGATTCCTTATGAAACTTTAAAAAAAACAAAAACATTAGAACTTTTAAATTTCAATTTAAAAGAGCTCCTGATAAGCTATGACCTCTATTTTAAGAAAATCACATAAGGAAGGGGGGATTGAAATTATATTAAACTTTTATTGCCCATCATAATGTACAAAAGCACACAACTGACAGAGTAGGGAAAAAAAACACAATGAAAAGAAATTCAGAACTTAACCATTGACAAGCCTATAGAAATACTTTCAGGAAAGTAGAATCAAAATTTAACCACATCTTGAAACAATTTAGTTCTTCTTTGGATAGCATCTAAAGGGCTGGTGACTCCATATCTGGTCAATACAGCAGTGTTGCTAGTCCAAAGAGGCAGCCTTTTCAGCCATATGCTTCCCTACTCTTATTTGCAAGAAAAATCTTTCAACAGAGTTTGTGTTGCATGCACATTTTTCTTGTGCACATTTGGTGATCTTGTTCATGAACAACGTGGGCACCCAGATACAAACAGATTGGCTCTTGAGTACAGTGGTTAAAAACTAGAAATTCATTTTTACTCTTGTTGAACTTTATTCCAATATGGTCATACTCATACATGATAATGCATCCATGACCATACCATTCAAAATCTTAGATTTGTTCTGGGGTCTTAATTACATGTTGAATCAATATCCCCCTTTTTCCTTCTCTTTTTATTGGAAGGGATCAATCTTTACTTATATATTACCATGAAACTATTTCATGAGATAACTAATCACTATTAAAAAAAAATCCAAGATTTTTCAAGAATAAGAATTGGAGTAGTCCCCCCCCCACCCAGTGTTATTAAAATGCTATTTTTTGCAGGGGATAGTTTTCAAGTAGGAATTTTTGATGAGGAGATTTTTCTACAGGGGCAAATTTTCTTTAGAGGGATGTTTTGAAGGGGGAAATGATTCCTTGATTTTTTTTTTTCCTTCTGAGATTGCAGAAATGCACAACAGGTAAGCTAGTTCATTAAAAACATCAAATAAGCATAGACAAGTCCTTCATTGGGGGTAAGACTTGACGTAGGCTAACTAAAGTACAGTTCAAATACCATTACCCCTTCTAATGTTATGATTGGTGCCCTTTAGGTGGTCAGCAAGAGTCAAAACTGTTCATGATGGAGCTAAAGCAATGGAAGAACGTGATAAACTTGGCATAGGCTAACTAAAGTACAGTTGAATACCATTATCCCCTCTAATGTTATGATTGGCACCCTTTAGGTGGTCAGCAAGAGTCAAAACTATTCATGATGGAGCTAAAGCAATGGAAGAACAGAATGTCCGCACATCAGCTAAGCATTAAATCTTTATTCTGCATGTAGGCTATTTAATTTGGAAGGAATACATATTTTGAATCTGCATAGACAGCAGAGCCCCACAAGCATTTTGTCTGCTGATACTGTCAGATATTTATCAGACATCATAGAAAAATGGCCCCACAACAAAACTGACATCACTTTTTAGAGCTTTATGACTCTTTTTGAAAATTTCTGTTGTAAACATGTTTCAATACTAACATTTTACTAGGCTATTAAGATTTCGGCTCTGAAAATTATAATTATCATTCCGGAATCAGCCATAAATGACAGTTTTTTCTCATTAGCCAATTTTTAAGAAACACACTTTTAAACTTTTGGTTACCATAGGCTCAGCCATCTATATGACTTTATTGAGACTGTTCCTTAATAGACTGAAGTATAAAAAACCCTCTGTTGGACTTTATTGATGCTCCCTTAATAGAATGAAGTATAGGAAGCTATCTGTATGACTTTACTGATGCTTTCTTTGTACAAGTAAATGATTACAATCTATTGTTCAAATGTACAGAACAGCTAGGCTTGTAGGCTTACACTTTTCATTAGCCTAAATCAACTACCAATATTGCAAAACATCTTGGGTAAGGTTTATATTAATAGAATATTTAGATAAATAATAAATAAAAATAGCTGTATAGACGGAATTGCAGCCTGATTCCAAGTTTCACATTCATTTGCATCAGAGTTGAACTTTACCTGCACCCCTATATATACTAATTAAGGGTATATATTTCCATATTAGAAGGGGGGGGGTAAAGTTCATTTTTGACACAAATGAATGTTAATTTGGATTCAGGATGCAATTCTGACTATAGAGCTAAGTTTGAAATTTACCTTCACCCCCCTAATGGCCAAATATATACCCAGAATTGGTATATATAGGGGCAGGGGTAAAGTTCATTTCCAATGCAAATGCATGTTAAATTTGGATTCAGGATGCAATTCTGACTATAGAGGTAAGTTGATTTCTTAGCAATAAAATTCATAGCCTAATTTGATAATTGCTTCTGGGGCTAATTGCATCTTGAGCCTTTAAAGGGGCCCCAAAGGTATTTCATTTTTGGGTAAAGTTTTGGCAGTTTATTGACTTAGGAATAAAGTGAACATACCACTCAATGCCTTTTTTAATTTCTTTATGAATATAATAATTGCTTCTATTGGAAATTAAAATTTACCCACACACCACCCCCTAATTTGCAAGTATATACTCTGAATTGTAACCACACAAAGAAGTTATCAACACTAGTTAAGTTATTGAAAAGTGGTTAAAAACATATAAATAGTTTATAAATAAGTTGTTCACAAGTAACATATTCCAAAAACACTTATTTATAACAATTCAAACCTCATTAGTAGGCAACTCAAACATAAAACATTTTCCTACTATTTCAAGTTTTCTAAATGCTGTTTAACAACTTATAAATAGTGCTGAATTTTGTGATTTGAAGCTTTGCCATCAACAATTCATTGTATATTTCAATTCAGGGTATATATTTGCACATTAGAGGGGTGGGGGTGGGTAAATTTGAATTTCTGATAGAAGCAATTATTATAGTCATAAAGAGCATAAAAAAGGCATCAAGTGGTATATTCACTTTATTTGTAAGTCAATAATATGAACTGCTAAAAATTTACCCATTTTTGTAACCACACAAAGAAGTTATCAACACTAGTTAAGCTATTGAAAAATGGTTAAAAACATAGCCTATCACTAGTTTATAAATAAGTTGTTCAACAGTAATATATTCTAAAGATACTTATTTATAACAATCCAAACCTCATTTATCAGGCAACTCAAATACAAACTGTCTTCCTATAATTTCAAATTTTTCAAATACCATCAAAAAAATACCACAAAATTTTGTGATTCAAAACTTTGCTGTTGAAAATTCAGGGTATATTCCAATTTAGGGTATATATTTGCACATTAGGGGGTGGGGGGATTGGGAGGGTAGAGTTCATAGTAAATTTGCAGCACATTTGATGCTTTTTTTATGCTCTTTCATAATCCATATAAAATACCTTTGGGGCCCCTTTAAGGACTCATGATGCAATTAGCCCCAAAAGTGATTCTTGAATTATTAAAGAGCATAAAAAAGGCATCAAATGGCGTTTTCACTTTCATCTTAGCCAAATTAGGCTTATATGATCCACTAGAAATTTACCTTCTTAGATACCTGAATAGTCCATTAATATAAAACTTACACAACATATCTCATCAACAATTCACACATATCAGGTAGAAGAGGAATGCACACAGCTGTGATGGCCTTAAGTGCCACAATGAGGTTGTTGGTCATAGGCTAGTAATTCTAAACATTAGCTTTCCTCTTCATTTCATTACTCTTAAAAGATTAAAATAAATATTTCTCACTATCTTGGGCAGCTTCATTAATGTGGAACTACCATCGAGCTCACGTCGTTTCCTTTTGAACTGTCTCTCTTCTGCAGAATCTGCTAAACTCATTTTCGAAAGCAGCCGGGATTAAATTTAAAATCTCTGATTAGCGCGCCATCTCCTTGTGTGAATTTTTACTGTATAGCACATTTGAAATAACTTTCAAGGTTTTTGATAGAAAAACATATCCGTGTGAATCAGCCATAAGGCAAAACTTGTGCTTTCTAGATAGACAACTAAGAGTATATAGGTCAACAAAAAAGGAACAGAGGACATATTTCCACTGGCTGGTGTCTATTTATTCCATTATAAATATGCAAGCGTTAAATTTACCGTGACTTGGGTTGACGGCAAGGTCTGGCCTCACAATTTCCCGGAATCCGGCGTATGTCTCATTTTCAATCTTTGTGGTTAAGATGATTTTCAAACTTTTGCAATGGGTGTTACTAACCAAACTTTAATTCAAATCGCTGGATTTGAAGCAAAAAAATCGCAAATCATAAAGTATATACACAGCGTTAGCTATATTGTAATTATTTTTAAATTTTTGCATATGCACCAGCAATTGCTAACACTTATGATCCTCGACATGGATGGTTTATTGCTATATTCGTCTATAGCACATAGTCTAAAACATAAAAGAAAGGCGGTGCTAAAGATTTGAGTGAATTAGCCTATGTTATTGTTATCATTAGCCGTAGCTTTATGGCTGACTACTAGACAAAGGATGTCATAGCTTATAAGGCATTAGCTTCATTTGTTAATTCTGATCAACTTCCCTTTATTTCGTAAACACAAAAGTAGCTCAGGTGTTAACAGTTGAGTTAATACATGGGTGAGCAACCGTTTGTTGTGAAAGGGCCAAAATTTTACGTAGGGGATATCACTTGGGCCGCGCTTAGGTAACATGTCATTACACTGTAACGTAGTATTGTAGGTTTACTATAATGATCAGAGTATATCTACAATATTGATGAACAAATATTTTTGGTTTAAAAATAAAATACTTAATGCATATTATTGCGACATTTATTGTAGTTAATACAATCAACGAGATTTTCGTTGTTGCATTTGACTTGCAATTTTTTTTACATTAGCTTGCATTTTTTGTAGTAGAGACACGTAAAACTGCGTCTAAATGTATATCCAATAACCGACAACAGTATTTTTTTCGATAATTTAGAATTGAAAAATTTTGCTCACAAATATATGCACTACCAAACATAGTAATTATTTGCTGAGCAAAACTTCTAAAATCCTTGTAGTTTTCAGAGTGTAAACTTCCATATATGTCCATCAAGTTCCATATAAGTCCACCAAGTCCATATAAGTCCACAAAGCTATTTTAAGTGTGGTATCACTTTGCAAATTTATTGCGTCGATTTACAAATCACTTGGTGCATTAATAACATCCACTGCGGAGGGGTTTCTGAAAATATCAATCTTCAGTGAGATCTTTTTGAAATCAGCAGACCAGTTTTCAAACTCAGTTTGAAGTTGTATTAATTGTACTTTTCATTTTAGTATTTTGCCAAACAAATATTATAACAGCTTCTTCACTGCTTTCTTCCAATTTGGAAAATTATCAAGCTTACTTTCATCAACATGCTGGGCAAATAATGTTAGTTACATTTAAAATGTCTTAACATTTAAATATGTCTGGCATATAAATTTACGTTTTGCTTGTAAATGTGTATTGAGTAGATTTGGTTCTGTAATCAAATCAGTTAAAAACCCAAGATCTACGACCCACTGGTTGTTGTAAAGTTTGGGTATTGCCTTTCCTTGCATCTCTATGATATTATAGATTTCTTTCTTTAAATAAAAAAATTGTTGAAGTACTGATCCACGGCCTTGCCATCTTACTTCATATTAATACATCACGTCACCATATTCAGCTTCACATCCTCTAAAAACTTTATGAACTGGCGGTGATTAAGCCCATTTCGTCTTATAAAATTAATAACAGATATAACGGTATACATTATTTCTCTCTACGATAAAACTTTGCAACACAATGCTTCTTAAAGGACAATATAGTGAAATGCATATGGAACTTCAGATCCGGACTCTAGAAGTTTGTGGTTGACTCATTCCAACGACACCTTTATTATGGCCGCTCATTTCTTTTTCCACCGTCCGTGGTGATACTGATTAATCTATCCCAGCTCAAACCGCATGAAACAAGAGTTAGATGCAAGTGGTGAAATAAATCCTCCTCCTTTGTTATTCCATTAAGACCGCATATTTTAAATAACTCATCATTTACATGAAAGTTTTCATCAATCCTTCATACAAATATTAGGAATTGTGCCGTAGCACCCAAGTCTTCGACGAGGTGGATGCAATTTCTAGTAGAGAGATTATTATTTTCAAAAATATATTTCTGTTTCGGGCATATTTCCTCCGTAACAGCTAAGACACACTCTTTGAAAAGTTCGCTGTCGGTAAATGGGTGACCCTGCTTTGCTATTATGTCTACCACTTTGTAGCTGGCACGCACAGCTAATTTGTTTTTGTTTGAAACAATTTTAAAGATTTTCTGCTGATCTTTGAGTGACGATTACAAGTTAATAAATTTATTTTTTCGGGATTCACCTTCAAGACAGTCAAATTTAGTTTGATGCTCAGTATCGTGACGTCGCTTCAGGTTATATTCTTTTACTATGGAAATACTCTTTTGATGGATTAAACACAAAAGTTTTTCTTTAATAAAAAATTATCAATTTGTCCATGCTTCATTAAAAATCCTTCTTTCATCAACGATCTTCATTTTTTAGCAGTCGTCTTGGGCGTATAAATCTGAAAAAAAAAACAAGAAATAAAATGTAGGCATATGTATATATATATATATATATATATATATATATATATATATATATATATATATATATATATATATATATATATATATATATATATATATATATATATATATATATATATATATATATATATATATATATATATATATATATATATATATATATATATATATATATTATAATTGTTTTTAAGGAGCCGACCATCCAGTCTATCCCTGCCTCTTCGGCGTTTCTTCAGTTCTGAGGGACTGTCTTTTTGTTTGCTATAGCAGAATAATTGATGCAGTCAAAATCACAGGCACTGGCATTTGTAGTTACTAGTAGTCGGGGCTTCGGTCGCAATCAATCATAGTCAAAAATATTTGCAGTTGCATGTAGTCAAAAATCTAAACAGTTAATAGCAGTCACAGCTTGAAAAAGTCTCCATAGTAGTAGTAATAATTGTATATGTAGTAGTTGTAGTATCCCTCAAAGGTTCAATTTATTGCTTTCAGCTGTTCATCAAATATTGTCACTATGCCCTTTTCATAACCTACATGCATAGAGGGCATTTTGATTTTCTTCAATATACACTGCACTTGGATGGACATAGTGTCTTTTTATTTAGTTCAAGATCCCCAATAATATGCTCTGAAAGTTCCAGCATACCCCCTGTTTTTCTTGGAATATTGCACATACATCCTCTTCAGAATCTGGATATGTATTGTGCCTTTTGATTTAATTTTACTTCCCCTCTAGTTTCCCTGAAGTTGAAACTTAACACCTTATTCTGCTCCTGAGACATTGTATCTATACTCGTTTGACAATCTGAATGGACTTTGAACCTTTTGATGAAAATTACCTTTAGAAGCAAAAACATTACCTTTGATTTTGTAGATAGATGTCATCTAGTACATATTGGAAAATGTCCCAGTGTGTACCATTTTTCCCATCACATTATATACCAGATGACACCCAATTATAAAATCAAGCGGTATTTTTTTTCTTTTGAATATTTTGCTTCAAGATGGCCACATCACATGACCAAATAATTTTTCTTTTATTTGGTACCACAAGCACTAAATTCTACTAAACTAAAAAGAATAAACAAAGAAAATCTAAAGAAATTTTTCTCGTTGGAGGGGGGACTTCCCAAACTTTTAGATAGGTTTCCTCAAAAACGAAATTGTAACGTACCAAAATAATTGGTCTGGATGATTTAACATCAAACTAACTATGCAAGATGGTATTTACGATTTTTTTCGAGAATGCTAGACGCAAGAATGCTAGATGGCCACCCCTTTCACTCCGTGTGTATTGATATGGTGTGTAATATATTTCGTGAGGTACGTTGCCACAAGGATCTTTCGGGCCTTACCTGGACGCCTCACGGGCTGCATGTGGCCCGCGAGTTGCCGACCCATACGCTAATATAACGCATCTTTTTTGTGTATCAAACCAACTATTAAGTAATATAATTCAACAGTATACGATTCTACTTACTTTTTCATTGTTGTGAATAGTCTTTGAATACATGTATATTACTTAAGATATTCTTTGTGTTAGACCCATTTAGTCCTCAGTTTTATAAATTATGAACTTGCATTTGATTAAGCTATTTCGTACAAATGTTTTGTACGAACTATTTTGTATTTTATTAGAACTATTTTGTATTTTGAACGAACTATTTTGTTTTGTACGAACTATTTTATATTTTGTAAGGAGTATTTTGTGATGGTAAAAACTATTTTGGTTTTGTAGGAAGTATTTTGTATTTGTAAGTATTATTTGTGTTTTTTAAGAACCATTTTTATTTTGTTTGGACTTTTTTGTATTTTGTAAGAACTATTTTGTATTCGCAAGAAGTATATTGCATTTTGTAAGCACTATTAGTATTTATAACTTTTTTTATAAGAAGTATTTTTTATTTTTTATGAACTATTCTTCATTTTATAAGAAATGTTTTTGTTTTTCATGAACTATTTGTATATTGGAGCAATCATTTTGTTTTTTCTAAGAATTATTCTGTTTTCTAAGAATTATTTTCTGTTTTTTATGACCTAATTCTGTTTTGTATCTTTTCTTAGCCTGAAAAAATCCCTTTCATGTCTTACTGACTATTTAAGAGTCCTATTCATGTGCCTCTGACTGTTGAAAAAAATTCCTTTCTATATGGTTTCTTAACTCTTAGAAATAATTCTGTTCTTTTGTCTCTGACTCTTGAAAAATAAAACTTATCCACATGTCTCTGACTTAAAAAGAAACAAGAATCTGGCGTGCATGTTTCTAACTTTGGAAAAAAAAATCCCATTCACGTGTCTCCGACTGTTGAAAAATCCTGTTGATGTGTCTCTAGCTTTTGAAAATCCCATTCAAATGTCTTTGACTTTTGATTATCCTGGGTAATGATGATCCGTGGAGTAAGAAGTGCTATTGACCGGGTAGTGCCCCGGACCACAGAGTGCCACGGGCCAAGAAGTGGCATGGTACATGGATGGTCTTTCACTCATTTCCCATCAACTCCTCCATACGTTTCTTCATTTGATTCAATGGGTTCATCACATAAGAAATTCTCATTAGGTCTTACATTCGTAATAAAATAGAGATAACGAATTAAATGGCTACGTTACGTTATCACTTTTAAACAATAATCGTTGACAGCTTTGCAAGAAAAATCGAAGTATATTTTGCAAAAAACCTGCGTCCTTGTCAAAGTCATGGCAACCAAGTCATAACAATAGATTTAATTCTCCAGCTTATCCCTTTAATTCCTAAGCCATCGTCACTAAAAGTATACCATGTCCAATCGAAATATGTCATCTGTCAGGACCATTGTAATATAGGTGGAATTTTAGTGGGCTAGTAAAACACCTGCCTTAGTATTGGTTACAGCTAAAAGGAAATTATGAGGGTTTAGCATAACCAATTAGGTCTAGTTTACCCTCTATAAAAAACTCTTACGTGAATATCATTAAGAAAGGAAAAACCTGTTCCATTGTCTTGAAAAAGAAAAAATTGGCTAAAATTTCCTCAACAGTCTTAAAAGTGATCTTTTTAGTGTCCTAAAAATAAAGAATCATAACAACATAGCGCAAAAAACATTTTTAACGAAACAACGTCATATATAAGATTACTTATTATTAATATCATCGAACAGATTTGGATGTTTCGATTCCGTTCTATAAAATAATTTATCATGTTCTCTCTTGACAGGGAATTTATTCTTTTCTCTTACTTCATAACTAGTACAATATTCATTATTCCATTTTGGATTGTGCAGTAGTTTTGCCGAAGTTTCAGTTACAGGCATAATATGCGTTTTGTCATTTGTATTATTGGGTTCAATGACTATATCTGTTGTTACACCACCAATGACACTATTAATGTTCACTGGCGCTTCTCTTTTTGTCAATTTGGCTTTATACTCCTTAGAGATATGCCAATGCCATTTTTATGTTACTTGTGACTTCATTGTCTATTACTAATTTATTTTACATAGTAACAGTTTCGACGTGTAGATACAATATGGTTAATGACAGTGTTAAAACGTTATGTCTGTCTTATTTTTACCTACTTTGGAATGCTCATGCCATTAAGGATGAAAGGATTTTTCAACCAGTAATGTGTTACCAGAAGCATAAGCAAGAATTTTGCCCTCGTCACTTTTAAACTTGCATTCTCTTTTGAGTACTAACATCTCTGGAAATGTTACTCTGGCATACACACCATCAGAAAATTTATATTTTTGGTAATCCAAGGAAATTAAATCCCTTACGTGTATGAAAATGCGCGCATACGTTTCCAGTGATGTCAGCATTAGTGCTTGTTTTGCAGTTCAAATATTTTGTCTTTACGAGCATTCAATGTTATGATAACTCTATAAGGTACACGTGTTTTCTTGAAATATTTCATATTCACTTTGTAAATGAGATTTAAGGGTTTGTTCTACGAATGGACTATTAGCACTGATAGAAAATGTACAATAAACTAACTATCGTCATTGACGAAAAATATTCTTTTACATCGAGTACCTGCTTAACATGATCACCAATTGGTTCCCCATGGAGAGGAGAAGGGGAGCAAAAATAGATAACTGTCGGAAAATATTAGGTGTATACACTATGTATTTTAGAGACATGAAAAAATAATTAAAAGGAAAAAACCAAGTCCTGGAAAAATATCGCTATAAAAGTTGTTTTTCTAAAAGGAAAAATCACGACTAACATACTTATACCATTTGCTCTTCATATTCCAAAAAATATCCCAACCAAATGTTTTTGTTACAAGTATAGGCCACACAACGTCATTTAAAAAACATGAAAAGAACTTTCTAACTTAAAAAAATACTGAAGATGTTCAGAATAGAAAATAAATAGGATTTGCATCAAGGGCTGACTTCGGAAACCACCCGGAGGTATTGTTTATACTCTCTTTAAGCTTATTATAAAATTCATTTCCCTATCATCTCCTTTGAACAGATTAGTGATGAGTTAATATTGCTCTAAAATAGAGGGTTAAATCAATGGAATTAACTTTAATCTCACTGCAAAATTTTGCCTAGGGCCACATGAGTATTGGCTATCTGGGGGGTAGGACCACCGGAGTATAGGGGCATGGGAAAGAACCACAAGACACAATTTCCCCTGAAACGATCGGAGCATAGGGGCATGCGGGAGGCCCACAGGACTCAATTTTTCCTTAGACGATCGGAGTATTGCCCCTCTTGCTACTCTTATTTTTCGTTTGATTTAGTAGTTCACAGTAATTTTCTTCCTTTTAGGTTTGGCTTCAAAAAAACTACACCTTCCCCGACAAACTGGCTGAGTCCAGCAGTCCAAAATAAAAACATTATTCGAATATCTGCTAGTTTCTTAATTTTTTCTATTACAGAATGCTGTAATTGTTCAAATTTAGTCATACAGGGAGTTTCAATGAGTATGATGAAGGGACTCAAATTTAGAACCATGGTCCCAGTCCCCCTTCGGTGCCCCCATACCAAATTGGAACTGGTTTTGGAATGATTTTGTTTATTTTGAATTCTGTTGGATTTAGAAATGACTTTTGTACAATTATTATAAATACAGGGGCTAACTTTGCCATTTTATGTTATTATTTTTTTTGTGTTCGAAAGAAATTAAAATGAATTTACTCAAAGAATTTATTTCAGTAAAGTACAATTTATATTCTGGCTTTTAGAAAGCAAAGGGTTTAGATCCCTATTTAGATTAATCTTTGCTCGTTTTGAGTTTAGCTTATTTTAATTTCTATTTGTTTTGGGTTTCATTTATTTATTGATACCGATTTGTAGTAGATGTATGCTTGGTAGATTATTTTATTCTATTTTTGTTCATGTTTGGTTGAATGGCGCTCTTTACTTTTTTTTTCAAAAACATACTTTGTACAAAAAGGTTTTTGATTAATTTCTGTTCGTTTTATATTAACATAGTATTTTTCAGGGAGAAAGACTGAGCCTCTTCTGAAGTTAAACAACCATCCCTTCTATAGAAACCTTAAATACCCCCTGGACAAAACTTACAACCCTTGCCCCTAATCTCTGGGGTTCATTTCAACCCCAAAAGCCTTGTTATATGATATTTAGACTATTTTGAATAGAATGCCTTTCTCAAAATTTCTACTAGACGCATTACGAGACAATACGACGAGTGTGTAAGGGGAGTGGGTAGCTGCTCTCTGATCACTTTGGCTCTTAAAAAGAGCACTGGAGCGTCTGATTACCAATCCAATGAGCCCCCTCGAAAGTTTGTATGACCAGACTTTCTATATAAACCCTATATGTCCCCAGGGCATAACTTACAGCCCTTGCCCTGAGGGCTGGGGTGGGGATGTGTTATCCTAAGAGACATAATTTCCAGACCTTTCTGATAGGCTGAATAAAATGGCAATATCAAAATTTTGATTTGAAGTGTTTGGGGAAATGATAGGCGTGAGGGGGGCATTTGCCCTTTCATCACTTTCGACTAATAAAAAAGGCAATAGCCGTCTCAATTTCCATTCAAATGAGCCCTTTTTGAAAGCTTCTACGACAAAATTTTCTATAAAACCTTATATGCCCCAAAAGGATAACTTACGACCCTTGTCCTGAGGGCTATGGGGGAGAGTTGTCATCTTCAAAGCCATAATTTCCAGACCTTTCAACTACGTTGAAAAAAATGACCATATTAAAATGTTGATCGGGAATGTTTGGGGAAATGATGGGCATGGGGGGATTCTCCCCCCCATGCCCAGTAATCGGAGGAGATTCTCCCTCCGATTACTACCGACTATTAAAAAAGGCAGCAGCACTCTCAATTTCCAATCGAAAGATCCCTTTTTGAAGTTTTTATAACACTTTCTTTAAAAACATTATATGCCCTCGGGCATAACTTACAACCTTAGCCCTAAGAGCAGTGAGGGGGTCGTCATAATTAAAACATAATGTTCGGACCCTTCAACTTCGTTAAACAAAATGGCTATATCAAAATGTTGATCGGCAGTGTTTAGGAAAATGATACACGTGGGGGGGGGGGGCATTTGCCCTCCGATCACCTTTGACTGTTAATAAGGGCACTAGCCCTTTCAATTCCCAAATGAATGAGTCCTTTTTGAAGTTTCTACAACAACGGTGGCAAAGACCTAATTTCCACAATTTTCAACTACATTGAACAAAATTTCTGTCAAAAAATTTTTATTGGACATGTTTGGGAAAATGGTGGACGAGAGAGAAGCGTTAGTTGCTCTCCAATAACTTTGGACTATTAAAAAGGATCGAACACTGGAATGTTTTATTTTAGTTATGCTGACTATAGCGTGTTTTATTTAAATTATATTAAAAAATAAACATGCCCCTTATAGTTACTTCATATGGGAAAACTTGGGCTCTTGAAAACTTTGCGGTGCCCCTTACAGTTACTTCATATGGGGGAACTTGGGCTCTGGAAAACTTTTGCAGTGCCCTGTTGAATAGTCAAAAGTGATTGGAGGAAAACTAACACCCCTCCCACGCCCACCATTTCCCAAAAAATATCCAATCGAAATTTTCAGACAGCCATATATTTCTGGCTATCTCAAGAGGTTAAAAAAAACCTTTTTTCCATACCATCCAAGAGCTAAAGATCTTGGTACTTTTTTTAGAGGTTTCGGCATTTTCTTTTTTTCGTTAAGATTACTCAAATATTTCTTGTAAATTGTACAAGCAAGTCAGAAACTAGTAGCCAACTTACCAATTGTATACTAAAGCGACTAATCCTCTCCTGGATTTTTATCAATTATATTTACTCAATTTCAATATATATATATATATATATATATATATATATATATATATATATATATATATATATATATATATATATATATATAGAGGAGGGAGAGGGAGGAGGAGGAGGATATGATATATATATATATATATATATATATATATATATATATATATATATATATATATATATATATAGATATATACATATATAGTATATATATATATATATATATATATATATATATATATATATATATATATATATATATATATATATATATATATATATATACATATATACATATATATATATATATATATATATATATATATATATATATATATATATATATATATATATATATATATATATATATATATATATATATATATATATATATATATATATATATATATATATATATATATATATATATATATATATATATATATATATATATATATATATATATATATATATATATATATATATATATATATATATATATAATATATATATATATATATATATATATATATATATATATATATATATATTGAAAAAGTATTGAGTACTGAAAAAAAATATAAGAGTGTTTTTACTTTTATAACTTTAATAAATCAAATAATACTAAGATTTTGATTACTAATTATCAGTATATGTATTGAAAACTGACAATGCACATTCATTTGTATTTTTTTTTTCAGTAAAGTGTAAATTATGTTCTGGCCTTGAGAAGGCATAGGGGTTGTGAGCCCTATTCATGTTAATTTCTGCTGGTTCTGAGTTTGACTCGGTTATTTATTGTAATTTCTGTTGGTTTTGGGTTCCATTTATTTATCGATGCTGATTTGTGGTAGTTTCACGCTTGATAGATTATTTGATTTGATTTTTGCTCATTTTTTGTTTAATGGAGTTCTTTACTTATCTTTGAAAAACTTATTTTGTGGAAAAACGTTTTTTTAACTAATTTCTGTTCGTTTTATATTGACATAGTCTTTTCAGAGAAAAACAAAATAATACGTTAAGTCTTTTCGCTTTTTTAAGAATTTATAGTTTGGCCTGCTATTTGTTTGCTGGAGAAAAATTTTCAGCAATTTTTAACAACACGCACCCTCTTAAAAATCTGGAAACAAATAGTAGTGTTTAATTTAGTTTCATACCTCCTCTAGTTGACCTGAAATGGAAAACGTGATACTATTCGCAAAAAAAATATATTTATTTTCTTCGATAGCTTTGGTACACTTACGCTATTTTAATTTAATTAAATTTTAACAGCAGAAGCAGCTCCGGAAAGTTTGAACACAATACTCTCAGTCGTTCTTGGGATACTGCTGAGATCCCTTATTCGGAATTAGCATTAACACAGTGCATTTTGATTTAATAGTATGGCAGCATTTAGTTTGGAGCCCTTTGAAATTTCTACAACAACTTTCTATATAAACTCTATATGCCCCCAGGGCATAACTTACAACCCTTCCACTGAGGGCTCTGAGGGGGATATCATCCTAAAAGACCTAATTTCAAGAACTTTCAACTACGTTAGTAGTAAGAGAGGTGCTGATTTCACGAGTGATTGCGTAATATGACTTACCACGGGTCAGTCACCTATGCACTTTCACGGGTGATTGCGTAATAAGACTTACCACGGGTCAGTCACCTATTACTACGAACGATACTTGCCCTACCAAACGGGTTTTCTAATGTGACACTCATTTTTTTTTTGAGGTCAATCAGTTAGAGAGAGCGGCGGTCACACTAACTTGATTGGTAATGGGATTCAGATATAAGGAGTGATTTCCATTGTAGTTCATGTTAGTAAGAGAATTGATTTCAGAGAGAGAACAGTTTATTTGAGAGGATATTACTTGAGAAAAAAATTAGTGGCGAATTTAAATTATTGAAGATTATTGATGGAACCGACAGCAGCAGCAGCAACGATATGCAAGTACCCAATGTAGCTGTGGAAATAACCGTTGGTTGTAGACTATGCCTTGAATGGGATAGTATGTTTGCTGGATGCGTGATATCATTAAGCAAGTTTAAGCAGGAGGACTATGTTTTGCTGGAAAAGTGAATATTCTCCATATAAATAAACTTCGGTCAGCATTAGATGTCATATTGAAATATATTGATGAGAAAAAAATGAATCACTGAATATTATTATTGTAATTATGCTCAATAAAAATGTTTCTAAATCAATGTTATTTTTTTCTTTCTATAGCAGACTAGCATATATTTTCTAGAGTACAAAAAGAAATTCTGGTTAGTCTGAAGTTGGTTGTGAGAGAGTTACGATTCTAAAAAATAGATAGATTCGAAAAAGAGCGAATCACGAGGAATCTAGTTCTTATGGACAAACGTTTGATTCTAGATGATGATTTTCTAGAGTTGTCTATTCAAAGGAAGATATTTTCTCGGGGAATGCTTGTTGATATAATGAAAACTGATTCTCCCTCATTAGAAAAATGTATGGGGCTTCTACGTCGTGGTCCAAATGCATTTACACGATTTAATGATATATTGATCACGACACGGTAAAATGATATTGTGGATATGCTTTTAAACATTAGTTTTGAAATTTAGGATTTTTTTCACGAGAAAGATGGTGCTCAAGGATGATTTACTCCTCTCTCTCTCTCTCTATCTCAGACAATTTTTGTTCTTGCTAGCTCAGTTTCATTGTGGTAGTGAGAGTGTCAACACATAACAAAATGTTCCATACATGTCCGTTATGTATGTACTCGCTGGGCATTTGGTCATTATCATGTGAGAATTTCACAATCATTGAGGACTATGATGAAAAGTTTAGATTATGCAACCCGTGTAAATTGCATAGAAGATGTGCTCTACAAATTAAAGGTTGTAATTCCTGTATTGAAGAGGTGTGTGAATCTCATCCTAAAGGCCACCTATGCTCCAAGTGTCATTATGATAAATGTAATCAGTGGGAGGATACATATCTCGGTATGATTGGAAAGAATCCTAACCGTGATTTTAGTTTATTGCTACGAGATTGGTATCGTCATGGTTTTAGATTTTTCTGGGAGGAGGAACCGGGTCAACAATTCAACTGTTGGAACAACAAAAGAATATAGTTTCTATAGCATCGTTGTGAAGACACTGGGTGTTATGATTATAAGCCTACTGATATTTATTTGGCTGCGACAGAATGCGATTTGAAACTTGAGGACGCTGCTTGTGAAATTGCTTCAAATAAGCAAATTGAACCATGTGAATTCTATAGAATGAATGAGAATAGTATCATTGACTATACAAAGAGATATGACAAGAGTGAAGTCACACTCTACTGTAGAAAATGTGACCCTGACATTGCAGTACATCAATATCAGTACACTGTGAATTCAGATAATCTACCTGCACTAGTTGTTATCGACAAATACCTAGTGGTGGATGAAATCTAAAGAGTAGAAAAGTCGTTTTATCATGAATATAAATTTTTTTTTATTAATAAACAATTTCACATACATACTTAGTACATTTTATTCTTAGGGCACTAAAATAAATATTAAATACACTTGTAAGTATATTCTCCACTAGAAAGCCGTTCAATTGAGGTAAGTCAACGTAGATGTTGAGAAACTGCTTGTAGGTGTAGCCACGACATCTGAACATGAAAATGAGTAGTGCATGAAAGCCACATGTCTTAGTCGTTAAATCCTGTACTCTTCGTTGATTTTGAATAATGGTTTCCCCCCTGCTTTCAATAAAGTTGGTGATGTATGGAGCTTAGAATTTATAAGATAGGCCAAGATGATCAAAAAATTCAATATTCTTCTCTGTTTGAAAGATGCATAACCAATGACCGGTCATCAATGTTGATGGACTGATAATAGAAATTTTAATGGTATTGTTAGGGTTTGGAATTTTTTCAACAAATCTTGAAGGCAGATAGTAGCACATGTATTGGGACACACAAAAGTTCGTGCGAACAGTATTGTACATTCTGATCGTGCTCTCGGTGTTAGGTCGAAGGGAGCATTGAAACTGTGGGGGATTTTCGCAAAGTTGTTAAACTGAGTTAGTGATAATAGCGTGATACTCTCAGTCAGAGCATCGGCAAATGTACACTCTAAACGTACATTCCATGTTCGTACTATGCTTATTTCCTGTTTGCCCGACAAGTCCAAAACAATAACCCCGTAACTTTTTGAAAACATAGAATCCGTTATTCCATTTTCAAATAGTTGACAGTCATGATCTATGGATCGCATGGTCAACTCGTACAGAGTTCTATAGGATTTTTTGTCAAATGATAGAGTGTACAGTGGAATACCATTCACTTTGCACACAAGGCTAGATAGACCGAAAAAATTAAAATCCGGGGGGGATTCAGTCCAGGATCCAACCGCACTGCTACTCTTCACAAAAGCCAAAGCCAATTTTGAAAGGATTTTTCCATTGATAAAGGATGAATCGCTGCAGCTACGAGAGCCGATGGCAATGTGACGCTGATTAATTATCGTATGGGGACCAAGAAGTGTAATGTTCCTACCATTGGCTCGTAGATTTTCAATTGCCAATGCAACAGAGCTCATAACTTGTTGTTTTCTGACGTGGAGACATGCCGATATGATAATGACATTTGCATCAGGTGCCGCAGGAAGTGTTTTTCTCAAAATGAAATTCGATGGGGCCATCTGTAACTTTATGTCAATCTTGACATTGGGGGGTAGCCATTGGGATATATTCAATATCTCATGATTTAATTTTCCAACCAGATGATAGTCTTGGGTCACTGCAGTAGTCAAGTCACCGTCAGTATCAACACCTGATCTATATCCATAGCCTAATGATTGTCCTCTCAACTCCTTGTATGCCTTTGGCGTCATCATCATAGATTGTATGTAGCTTGCATAGTTTGATAAATTATTGCTAGTGCTCACCAATGTTCCATTAATGAATTAATTGAACAAATTAATTTGTTTGAATAGGTTGTGTAGAATACAGTTCTCGTAGGAGAGACCATCGCCGGCAGTTGGAATTGTATTTTCTAATTTGATCTTCACAACAACATTTAAGTCAATAAAAGTTGATGATAATTCAATGTAATAGTCTTCATTAGAAAATATTTTGAAAGTGTATATTTTCCAAGACGGGTTGTTAGGGGTAGAACCGTTTATATTAAACATACTTGAAACTGGTATTAACTTTTTCAGCAGTCAATAGAATCAATGAGGACCTGATTGATGGATATGATTCCTTGTGGGAGAGATAAGTCATCTTAAGAGAAGAACTCCTTCTTTAATATAATAATCTTTTTCTTTTCTTCTTCTTTTTCTCATTGATCTTCATTGTTTTTTTTCTCAAAGTCCTTGTTGATGTCCTTTGCTTTCTGCCTGGGTGGAGACTAATGAGTGAATGACGCGAACGCATCCTTTTCAATCCCTCCCCATTTTGTCGAGATTTTAGTTGCTCACCAACGGCTCTTGCTGAAGATCTAATATTTTCCTTAACACTCTCCTTGAAATTCTTGCCGGACCCCCAATCCTGTAGTGTGGAGGAAGTAAAATTTGACGTAGCAGGTACAAGATATTTTCTAGCAAGGGGTAGTGCAGAACGAATTAGCCTAGCAAACCAGCTACCAAGACCGAAGCCAGATACTGTAGTACGACGCTTGTAGTAGTCCAATCCATTGCCTATTTGACGTGGACTCCAAGCACCAACATGGCACTCAATATCGTTACAAAAAAATGAAATTCTTCTATTGTTCATATTAGGTGATTGTGTTATCGGTGACAATGGGTTGAAAATGACATGTAATCACTGCTAAGCCTTTTGAAATTGCTAGAGGATCACCTAATTCAGTTCTTAGTGTTAACTGACAGAGTTCCAAATAGGAAGTGTTTACGGGAATATACTGAAGATTCTTTATATTATAGTGATGAATATGCTCTTGATTGGTTTTTCGTTCAAGAACTCGTAGGAGGGGAACATTTGAATTACCGACTCTCGATGTTTCCACAAATGAAGCGTAGAGAAATATACAAGTGTCTGTGGAGAAGGCAGGTGGGTAGTCAGCAAAAATGAAATTAGTGTTTCAGGCACTTTTACCAATGATTATATTGAGCTTAAAGCCAAGAACATCCTTTAGGTTATCATTGAGAATAACCGTTTCGCTGGCAATAGGTGAACTAATGTAGATCTTGCCCTCCTCCTTTGAATAGTTGAAATGAAAAGCTCCCTTTTTACGAGCGGAAATTCTTTTATTAATAGAACGACATAAATCATTCATACAGGTGAGTTCCTCGTAGGGTAATTCAACATATGGATAATCCATCCAATTGGTTTTTCGAATTTGTTCTTGATCACCTGAAGGTGGTGGTGGTGGTGGCCAATCATAGGGTCCAATTTTTATTTCATATCTACGATTCTTTCTCAGGATCTCGTAAGAATTTTTGAGAATACAGTTAACAAGAGCCACTTAAGGCGCACCGTTAAAGTTACTGGAAGGTGAGAGTTTTGTCAAAATATCAGTTGTCCTATTCAAGTCATTGTAGAGAGGATCAGAAACGTTGGACATGAATGTTACATAGAAATCATGGGGCATTGTCAATATCTTCACCACCGATCAAAGAATCAAAATCAGAGTTGTATCCTAGCCACCGAACAAGTAACTGTTTCTTACCCCTGCGAGTACGTGTCTTTAATATCTTTTCAATTTGATAGATTTCACTAACATTTTTAACTTTTTGCAATTCATAGTCATAAAAGCCGCCGAGAATCTCTTCATCTTTGGTATCACACAGGCGATAAGTTATGGGTTTAGTGTCTAGGATTTTTGCCACTTTAAAAAGTTCGGTGGACCACAAGTAATTCACCTTTTCCAAAATATTAGTTGTTCTATTAATTCGAACGGTATCACCAACATTGAATTTATTTTTCATCTTCTTGACAGCCGACGATTCATTGGAATACTGTTTAAGAAAGTTGTCAATTGTATCATGATCAGAATGATGAACTTCCGTTGGCGTAGAGTTGGACAATGATCGATGAGGTCGTTGATTATAAATCAACATGATTTTATCAAGGTCATGAATAAAAGCCGGTGTATTTTTCAATGTACTATATCTTGAAATTAAAAGTCGAATAGTTATTATCAATCGTTCGGCCATTGCAGCCTTTATAGGACTATGACTATGATAGAGCAGTGTACTATATTTCTCTAGTACTTTTGCAACATGGGGATTAACATCCTTTTGAATTTTTTTTATATGAATCATGTTCGAGAATTCTTTCAATGGCCTGAGCAACTTCAACACCTCTCTTTGATCACAATGGAATTGCATATGCATAACGACTATAAACACTGATTGCAAGTAGAATGTACTTATACGGTGTATTGTGACGTCGCTGATGATCATCTAGAGTCAGGAAATCTGCTTGCACTACATGCAATGAGTAAAAGGCTTTAGTTTTTCGATATTAATTAGCCCGAACTCTATAATTTTTATGCAGAGTGTAACTTGATTCATCTTGTAGAAAGTGTTGTACATTTTTAGTGTTAAAACCAGTGACACTGGAAAGAGTGGTGGGGGAACTTAAACTCCCTGCCTCACCAACATTTGCATAAACACCTTTCAGAACTTCAACCATTTTGAACGTAAACACGTTGTGTAACGTCCGCTACCCTTTTGTATACTGGGTGGTGGTGGTAATGGTGACGTTGACTTGATACGTCTTCGCTTTTGTCTAGCTATCAGCGGTGTGCTAGTATTTTCAAAAATTGATTTAAAATCTTCTTCTTCTTCAAGTTCATATTTTAATGGTGTCAATGTTGTTGATGATGATGATGATGATGCATGTTCATTTAATTTTTTTAGAATTTGTCTATTGCCAATATGACTTTTGGGGAAGTTTAATGTATTTAGAAAGTTTTAGAGATGAGTGTCAAATGATAATAGTCCTGTACGATTTGTAACCATATCCTAGATTAAATCAAGTAGATTATAGCTCTTGCCCTGAATTATAATCCCTTTCTCTTTGCTCTGAACTTGAATATGATCTTGACCACTTTTCAAGAGATAGGATAGGTGTTGCGTTCTTTTTTCACGATATGTCTGGGGGCTTATATTTACAACTTTCAATAAAATTGAATCCAATCCCTCCTTCTTTAATTGCGTTCCAGCAGCAGACTCTTGAGGAGATGATTCTTTTTTGAGGTCAATACCACCAGCGGCAGTGGGCTTCGACCGATAGGACTTGTGTTTGTCCACTCGGCGAAGTGCATCTTGAAGTAAAAGCAGTTTTTTATCATCCTCAATATTTTCATTGTCAAGAAATTTACTCAGATTGTCCTAAAAGTGTTCGATAGGTGAGAGAGCGAGCTCTATTCGAGTTAATTTTTATGGCTTTTCCATTCTCTTTCTTGAGAAAACGTTTACAAGTCCTGCAATTATTGGCAGTAAAAGTGTGAAAAAGCTACCGCCTGCCTGAAGAAGTCGTTTCCTTTTAAAATTCTTTCCTTTCTTTTTAGAGACCAAAGTACATACAATGAAGAGATGTTGCTTTGCCTGTTGCTTAACTACTTCTGGCAGTTGAACAATACCCTCGATCAAATTTAAACAAAGTTCGGATATTAGATTAATGAAATCATTGTCAATACCATGCTTGAGTATTGCTTTCCTAAGCGGAGGTTTTGAAGTGCTTAGAACTGAAAACAAATGTCTATTTTCATGTAGTTTCTTCAGTGTCATGATAGCAACTAATAGGTCTTTTTAGTGGTCACGGGGAGATATACTGTAATTTCATTGTCAAAAATATCTGTGACTACACGCAGATCCTCGGGTGTATTTTGATATAGATTCAATACGATGTAGCCACAGATTATATAAGTTACTTTATTTTATTCTGATAGCAGAAACTTGGGGGCTCCGTGATAAATTTGTTTATTAAGTTATTATTGAGCTACAATACCAAATAACTTTGTAGATGATTTAGTAGATGCCGTTGAAAGCAGGTTCTTGCATACATTTGCTCTGATGAAAGAGACTGTGTAGAACCAGAGTAACGGAAATCTGTTCATAATGAGAGCGAACAGAAAACAGTTGTAGCATTTCATGGGATTATTGTTCAATGGATTCAGCAAGATCGTCAGTGATAAACCAAGAGTTTGGTTCAAAAGGCTGACAACATCAAGTCCCTGTATGAATTGTATCTGCACCAACACCGTCGTGCCAATTGCTTTTATTTTATCGTATGACTCCTGCCAAATACTGTAACAATAGTAGATTTTTTTCGGCTTTACCACAAACATTTTATTACAATTTTTAATTATTTTAGTTAAAAATGTTGTTTTGCCCGTTATTGACGGTCCACACAGAAACGATCTGAATGGTGTTTTAAATTGATACATGTTCCCTTCAACAGTTCACCTAGACAACTAACTGTAAACTATGGCTGTCTAATGACTAAATAATTTCCCTATTACTACTACTACTCCGTTCAAGAATAATAATAATAATAATAATGAGAAGAAGACGAATAAATAATAATATTTTCTTTTATTATATACATAAAAAGGTAACAATACTTTTAAAAAATACTACATTAAAAAAGGCACATTAGACATGAATAAAAAAAATACACTTTTTTTTATTTTATTTACAATAAAAAATACAACATTTACATAACCACTAGAAAAAAAAAAACACTTTAATAGATACACTTTTTTTTCATTTATTAATAAAAAAATACAACATTTATTGGAATAAAGCACTTGAAATATCACTATTATTTACAACATTTTAAATTTTGGGATCCCCCCTCCTCCCGGGGGTGGCCGCGGCGGCGGCCGGGGGCGGGGCGGGCAGCGCCGGGCGCCGGGGGCCCGCGGTGATGGCCCCGGGCGGGGGCCGGCATTAAATAGTGGAAATTGATCTGCCTTGCACACACACACACACACACACACATTGAAAATTGTTTGTGATAAAGAATTAAAAAGCATTTTAAAAACACCTTAATTACCCAAAAACCCCTCCCCCCCAATTTATACTTTTTTTTTTAATGAATTTAAGTTAATTTTTCTAGACCGAGTTGTTTTATTTACTCTATACAATCAAAACCGTCTGAAAATAAATAATGACCGTTTGGTAGTAACTTCACACCATCCTCAAGTACATAGACTTTGTCCGATATGGCCGACATGGCGTTTTTCTCAACTCTAACTGTGTAGTTTTTACATTGTAAAGAGCGAATCGCCATGACTTTCGCTCTTGGCACTAAACTACGTTCCACATAGTTTCTACACACACTCATGGCGAAATTATTTTTTACAAAGTGTGTAGGTACCCCCTTGCAAACTTGTTTGATATCCTTGCTGTGCGTTTTCACAGAGTATACCTTCGGACCAGGAAACACACCACTGGATATCAGATCGCTACCCATTTCAGATTTTAGCATTAACAATTGATTTGGGGCCTGGCGTTTCACTAGCTCTGGGTAGAGGGATTCGTCCCAATTTGTGTAGTCCATTCGTGAGCTAATGTACTCGCTATTTTCCAAATCATTCAATAGATTTTCAGTTTTGACTTTTAACAGGAGTGAATCAGTGTCCCCGTAATACAGTTGAACTTGTCCCTCAATCGGCCACTGTACCTTGCATACACTATAATAAAATGGCAACATGAGTTTCTTGGATATTTCAGTTATTGCACTTCCGCCTGCAATATTTTTATTTAATACAATATTTGTTTTTTTGCGATGTAAGATCACCATATTAGAGTCTATGATTGTGAATAATGTGAAGTTTGGATCCGCAATGACTCGAGCACAATCTTTGGGGTTGGTTACAATGTCACATCGACTTCTGTGTCATACGCTCTCGCACATTTTACCGAAAGCTGAGTTCAAAGTGAGTTTATAGACTTCTTTTTCAACTTTCGTTTTCGCTTGTGAACGCTTACCGACAAAGGTGTCAATAAACGTTTTCTTGAAGGGCTTTTGATAAAATTGGAGGGCTCTATGAATCTTTGTAACCTTAAAACTATTGGACACCATCCATTTCAATAGCACGTGATGAACAAAGATATTCTGTTTCGGATTGAGGTCAGCAATTAGTTTGTTTTGAAGGTACCCGGTGTATACTCCCATCCTCTAATAAAGATGAATTGTAGGGGCTCAGAGAGTCCTTTCCCACCGATCTATTTATGCACGGAAAAACAAAGTCTTTTACCGAGTCATGGATTTCCATGGGTATTTCACCGTCAATTTCAAAAATCATCCCTGTGCCCCATTCTCCTCAACACTGGCAATGTCGGGGAAATTCGAAGCACACGGATTGTCAAGCCATTTATAATTGCCACACGGGAAACAGTAGTTAGATACTGCAGATGGGTACACAGAATTCATATCCAAAAAAACTGCGTCTCACTTGTCATCGGTGGCCTAACCACTCGGATAAGTCTCCATGATATAATCCCCATGAAAGCTATAGCCCCCCCTCATTGCTCTATCTAACAAAAGAATCGGAAACACAACGGCGTTCAGACCAATTTATTCTTGTCTGATTTTAAGTATCAAGTCCATCACCAGATGAGGAGTGGAAAAATAATAACCTAAATCCAACCCAAATTCCCCATAGATTTTATCCGTATTTTTGATCACAATGTCCAGAAGAGTCAGTACGTCACTGGTCAAGTACAGTTTACAATAATCCCACCCATTTTTACATCCGCACTTTGCCCAAACCCTCTTAGCAAATTCATAGTCGCTAGTGCTGCACTCACTCTCGGTAAGAGAATTGTAAAAAGCTTCAATGGGCGGTAGTGACACCTCATCTAGCCTCGAGCCGGAGTTGTAATAATCATATGGATATATACCCTTACACGTTAATAAATCATAAATTTCATCATCGGGGAAGCGCTGGTTGAGGAGGGGGAAGCTATCAAAATTGTCACTTGTCAGCACCTGAATCAATTGACTTAAAGATTTGGGGAAGAAGCTGAACGAGTCTAAAAAACGGATTTTATTCAGGCACGTGTTAACCTTGTCAACTTTTTTCCACATTAATTCTAGAAGTAGTAGATTCTCCCATGATTTGGGTATAATATAATATGAAAAAGAACCATCTATCCATGCGTCATCTACAACTCCACCCTTGGCAATGCGGGCCAATGCCGGTAGAACAAATTTTAAGTCTTAGTTAGAATTGTGTATAAAAATAGGCACGAAATATTGTTTTATAACGTTTAAATTGCATGACTGATGTGCTAACCCCTTAAAGTTACTCCCTTTTGATTTAATTTCCTGCCACAAATGATCTTGATCGATCAACTTCCTCCTCCCACAATTCCCAACACCATCATCAAATTCCCCCTTGCAAACCCAACACATTTTACGATTTTTAATGGCCACTATGTCATCTGGTGATAGGCGCATAGGATAGTTTGTATAACGAAGGCGCGAAATTGCACCGTTCGCTGTTTTGATTAGACTGACCAGTGCCGAGCGCATGCAGTGTTCATCGTCACCCAACATCTCAACTACATCCAGCACTTGCATGGTATTATTGGAATCTCGTTTGCGTGAGCGTAAGAGACCCCTATGACTTCATGTATTTTACCAAAAATTGAATTTGACGGATCGCACACGTCTGTCAGTTTAGCTTTGCGGTTTAAAGCGAGCTTATTGCTATGTAGAACCAGGATTTGAAAATTTTTAGAACTTGAGATGGCTCTATCTCCACTTGCCGTGTCCACAGCCTGGTATCCATGTCGTTTACAATGTATCATATGATGTTTTAAAATTAAATCAGAGCTAAATCTTGAGAGGCATGTTGGACAGTAATAATGGGCCTCCTTTTTCTTACTATTACTAAGAACCCTACTAATATCCGTAATTGGATTGAAATGACCAAATGAATTTGAGTCTGTGGGTGGGGTGTATCGAAGCCATACCAAGTGTTCTACTGATTCAATTGATGGAGCCCGCACTGGAAATAATACATCCTTCTTATCTGAACGCTGACCCTCTTCAAATTCTGGTTCATACTGTAACACCGTGACACCGATCTTTAAATGTGCATTAGCCCGCTCAAAAATATCTATTCCTTTTAGTGTCACGGGAAATTGACCATTTAAACAATTAAAATCTACTTTGGGTAACTTTGAACCCTCCCTACCATTAACTGCCATTTTATCCAACTTTTTCTTAGATGCATCATCGCGCAGAGGTCTGTATGCTGCAATTAAAAATGCATACTTGAAACACTGCAGCCTCGTATCGAAACAGATTCGTTGTATCCCCCTACACCCCTCTAAATCTGAATAATATTTTAATTCAATAGTCCTCGTTCCCCCTTTTACGATAAAATCCTTTTTAAACCTACATATGTTAACATTTAAACTTTCAATAAATAAAACCCCAGATCCACTACCCCCCGCGTTATAATTGTAACGCGTAATTTGTATACTCTTTGCCCAATTTAGTAAAACCTCCCAATAATTTTATAATTGGGGATGAAGTTCTCACATCTCTGTGTGCAAGTATTTCGAATAAATATCAACCTAATTTTCATTTAAAAAAAAATATTTTTATTGCTATTGATTCTTTTAAACTGACCCCCACTCCCCACACCCCCATTTGTTGTTCAAGAATGGCTCGAATATTATCAGTATATAAATGTGTAATGGTTAAGGGATCTGTTACTATATCCCCCGACACTAGAGAGTTGAAGGGGTCACCGAATTTGGCGCTGTAGACCAATGTTTGGTGCAAGGCAGAGTTGGACAGAAAAAAATCTGGAAGAGGGGATACTGTTGTTGCTGTATTACTACTAGTACTATCTATATCATTAAGTGGAATGGTGGAGGGCGACAGGGAATTGTCAATAACACCACCACTCCCAGTCTGTTCAATCACATTGGTTGGAGATGGCATGAGGTCCCCTAGTACATATTCCAAAGTGTTTGGGGACAATTGCTCGAGCCAGCCTGTATTGTCCTGTGATGGAATTACATTATGAGGACCTGGTTCAGATGCACTAGTAAGATCACCTAAATGTTCACGCATAAAACTATCTGCCCACTCTGGATCCTCAAGCATGTCAATATCACAGGTTAAGTCGTCTAGGCTAGCCATTTCCCCAAAAACATCATTAAGAAACCCCCTATGCCACTCCATATTCTCTAGAACTAGTGTAGGTTCATCACTGAACTCCGTTGGTGGTGAAAGAGTTGGTCCTGTAAATTCAGTTGTTTCATCACACAATGCTGGTGGTGGTGCTATATCATTAATCTGTAGAAAAAAAGTTTTATTTTTTTATGTGAAATAAGCATTATTTAATAAAGTTGAAATATCATGTTCATTTCTACTCGTATGTTTCCCAAAAATGTAACATGTACAAATTGTCTGGACCAACAACAAAACACCAAGTTCTAATCGAACTTTTTAAAAAAGTGTTCCACGTTGTTCTAAAATGTTTCACAAAAACACAATAGCAATTTACTTCGGTTCGCAAGTTTCTCTTAGGAATCAAATTTTTTATAAAAACTATTGTCATTATCCACCCTCATAAAGTTCAGAAAGACACAATAACCATAACTGTAGTGAAGCATTTTTTCTAATCGTATGTTTCCCGAATATTTAACACATACCATTTTTCCAGACCATCCAACAAAACCCAATTCCTCCTAGAATTATTTAAACAAAAAAGTGACCCCTTCCTCCCTCATATAGTACACATAATAACACAATGACTTATCTTTACTTAAGCGTTTTTGTACTAATAAACAGATATTTTAAACAAAAAATTTACACCCTCCTCCATCAGAAAGACACCATAGCCTTATATGTAGTGGAGAATTTTTTCTACTCGTATGTTTCCCGAATATTTAACACGTACCATTTTTCCATACCACCCAACAAAACCCAATTCCTCCTAGAATTATTTAAACTAAAAAAATACCCCCTCCTCCCTCAGAAAGTTCACCAAAAACACAATAGCCATATCTGTAGTGAAGTGTTTTTCTATTCATAGAAAAATTTTTTAAACTAAAAAGTTACCCCCTCCTCCCTCAGAAAGACACAATAGCCTTATCTGTAGTCAAGCATTTTTTCTACTCGTTTGTTTCCCGAATATTTAACACGTACCATTTTTCCATACCATCCAACAAAACCCAATTCCTCCTAGAATTATTTAAACTAAAAAATTTTCCCCCTCCTCCCTCAGAAAGTTTACAAAAACACAATAGCCATATCTGTAGTGAAGCGTTTTTCTATTCATAAACAAATTTTTTAAACTAAAAAGTTACCCCCTCCTCCCTCAGAAAGACACAATAGCCTTATCTGTAGTGAGGCATTTTTCTACTCATATGTTTCACGAATATTTAACACATACCATTTTTCCATACCATCCAACAAAACCCAATTCCTCCTAGATTTATTTAAACTAAAAAGTTTCACCCTCCTCCCTCAGAAAGTTCAGAAAAACACAATAGCCTTATCTGTAGTGAAGCGTTTTTCTATTCATAAACAAATTTTTTAAACTAAAAAGTTACACCCTCCTCCCTCAGAAAGACACACTAGCCTTATCTGTAGTGAAACATTTTTTCTACTCGTATGTTTCCCGAATATTTAACACTTAACATTTTTCCATACCATGCAACAAAACCCAATTCCTCCTAGAATTATTTAAACTAAAAAGTTACCCCTCCTCCCTCAAAAAGTTCACAAAAACACAATAGCCTTATCTATAGTGAAGTGTTTTTCTATTCGTAAACAAATTTTTAAAACTAAAAAGTTACCCCCTCCTCCCTCAGAAAGTTCAGAAAGACACAATATCCTTATCTATAGTGAAGCATTTTTTCTACTCGTATGTTTCCCGAATATTTAACACGTACCATTTTTTCCATACCATCCAACAAAACCCAATTCCTCCTAGAATTATTTAAATTAAAAAGTTACCCCCTCCTCCCTCAGAAAGTTCACAAAAACACAATAGCCTTATCTTTAGTGAAGCATTTTTTCTATTCATAAACAAATTTTTAAAACAAAAAAGTTACCCTCCTCCTCCCTCATAAAGTTAAAAAAAAAAAAAAAAAAGTTGGATAGAAATAGGTAGAAGCTAGAGATGAAAATAATCAAATTTCCAAATTAAGACGGCTGTTGAGTGCCGTCCGTTTCTTGCATAGATATGGATTCGTTCCATCTTGATTTCTTTTCCGGAGGGGGGTAGTTGCAAGAATCCTTTTCCTTAAAAAGAAGGCAAAATTTAGCATGAAAAAACAGCCCCCTTTTTCCATTTTGTTGGATAAATGCTTAAGAGGTCAAATTTTGCCCTCCTCTTGTTTAAAGGCAAAAAGTTTATTGGTCATTAAGGCGTGATGTGCATAATGGCTTAAAGGTACTCCTATTATTAATTTCTTTACCTTCCTTCTTACTGCTAAATAATACCGAAAATTTTATTGAGGATGGAATGAGTTCAGAGTCATAAAGGCACTATTTTTTCACTGAAAATAAAAAAAAAATGATATTTTTCAAGGAAATCCTAAAAGAATTATTATTAATATCATTAGAGGGAGGGATAGGGGAATCAACGCCTCATTCATCATTTAGCCCTAGAAAGTCCTTCAGACGTTGATTGTCATCATAAATGTTGAGAAACTACTTGTAAGTATAGCCGCGACATCGGAATTAGACAAAGCCCGTTTATAGCAAAAGCCTGTGAAATTTGATCCCACAAAACTCTCACTCTCTCTTTGTAACACGCAAGCTTCTCATTCAAACCGGAAAAATACAACGTATTTGGAAAAAGCTTGTTTCTGAATGTTAAAGAACTGTTTTTCAACACAATTAAAACTTGTAAACATAGCTATGGAGGAGAGATTTTATTTACATAATTGAAAAAAGCATGCTTTGCCGTTTCTATCGAATATACTCGTCATATTCTTAAGATTTGTATTGTTGGAGGGGAGGGGGCTAAGTCCCCACTGAAATTTGAATTTACTAGTAAAAAGTTTTTCTTTAATTTTTTTTGGGAAATAAAAGAATAAAAAGTGTACTCACATTGAAAATTGACGAATCCATTGTTTTCAAAGTTAATAATATATAGTGTACTATAAACAATGTCTTAAAACATAATGAAAATTGGAATGCACTGTATGGACATTATATAGGGTTTTTGCTTGAGTACACTATAGCTTGCCAAGTTTTTTAAAAAACCGACTAATCAAGTCATCATATGGACTAACCGCCAGCTTTCTCTAACCGACTGACCTCAAAAAAAAAAAAATGAGTGTCACATTAGAAAAATCCGTCTGGTAGGACAAGTATCGTTCGTAGTAATAGGTGCTTGACCCGTGGTAAGTCTTATTACGCAATCACCCGTGAAAGTGCATAGGTGACACACCCGTGGTAAGTCATATTACGCAATCACTCGTGAAATCAGCACCTCTCTTACTACTTACGTTGAACAAAATTGATGTCTCAAAATTTCGATTGGATGTGTGTGGGAAAATGGCGGGTGTGAGAGGGGTGTTAGTCGCTCTCCAATCACTTTCAACTATTAAAAAAGGCACTAGCCCTTCCAATTTCCAATTGAATGAGCCCTTTTGAAGTTTCTGCGGTTTCGATAAAAACCTTATACACCCCCAGGGCATAACTTACAACCCTTGCCCTGAGGGCCGTGGGGGAGAGGGGTTGTCATCCTTAAAAACCTAATTTCCAAAAATTTCAACTACGTTGAATAAAATGGCTATCTAAAATATTGATTGGATGTGTTTGGAGAAAAAATGGGAGTGAGAGGGGGTTAGTTGCCTTCAAATCACTTTTGACTATTAAAAAGGCACTAGCCCTTTCAATTTCCAATCGAATGAGCCCTTTTTTAAGTTTCTACGACAAAAATTTCAATAAAAACCTTATAGGACCCCAGGGCATAACTTATAATCTTGCCCTGAAGACTGTTGGGGGAGTGTCCTACTCAGAGGTATAAGTTCCTTAACTTTGAACTGCGTGGAACAAAATGGCTATCTCAAAATCTTTATTGGATGTGTTTGGGAAAATGGTGGGCGTTTGAGGGGCGTTAGTCGCTCTCCAATCACTTTCAACTATTAAAAAAGGCACTAGCCCTTTCAATATCCAATTGAATGGGCCCCTTTGAAGTTTTTACGCTTTCAATAAAAACCTTATACGCCCCATAATTTACAACCCATGCCCTGAGGGCTGTGGGGGGGGTTGTCATCCTCAAAGACCTAATTTCCAGAACTTAAAATTACGTTGAATAAAATGGCCATCGCAAAGTTTTGATTACATGTGTTTGGGGAAAAGGTGGGGGTGAGAGGCGGGTTAGTTGCCCTTTAATCACTTTCGACTATTAAAAAGGGCACTAGCCCATTGAATTTCCAATTGACTGAGCCTTTTTAAAAGTTTCTACGGCAACGCCTTCTATAAAAAACCCTATATGCCCCCAGGGCAAAACTTACAAACCTTGCCCTAAGGGCTTTGGGGGACTGTCCTCAAGAACATAATTTCTATCTTGCAATCAACTACGCTGAACAAAATGGCTATCTCAAAATTTTGATTGGATGTGTTTAGAGAAATGGTGGGCGCGGAAGGGGTGTTGGTCACCTTCCAATTACTTTCCACTGTTAAAAAGGGCACAAGCCACTCCAATTTCCAATTGAATGAGCGCTTTTCGAAGTTTCTACGACAACTTCTTCGATACGAATTGCCCTGCTCTAAAGAAAACACTAATAAATAATACAATGTGCCAACATCGTTCTTATATGCCCCCAGAACATAACTTAAAACCCTTGCCCTGAGGGTTGTTGAGGAGTGTCCTCCTCTTTACTTAGTCCCCGTTTCTTGTCTCGTTCTTGAGTGTCTCCGTTCTTTACTTAGGCAGCGCGATCGCGCTGCCTATGATTTATACAACAACTTTCTACATAAATCTTATATGCCACCAGGGCATAACTTACAACCCTTGCACTGAGGGCTCTGAGGGGGTTGTCATCCTAAAAGACCAAATTTCCAGAACGTTCAACTACATTGAAGAAAATAGATATCTCAAAATTTTGATTAGATGTTTTTTGGAAAAGGGTGAGCGTGAGAGGGGGGTTAGTCGCTATCCAATCACTTTCAACTATTAAAAAAGGCACTAGCCCCTTCAATTTCCAATTGAATGAGCCCTTTTGAAGTTTCTACGACAAAGCTTTCAATAAAAACTTTATATGTCCCAGGGCATAACTTAAAACCCTTGCCCTGAGGGCTGTGGGGGGAGGGGTTGTCATCCTTAAACACTTAATTTCCAAAACTTTCAACTAAGTTGAATAAAATGGCTATCTAAAAATTTTATTGGATGTGTTTGGAGGAATGATGGGTGTGGGGGGGCTATTTGCCCTCCAATCACTTTCGACTATAAAAAGGGCACTAGTCCTTTGAATTTCCAATCGAATGAGCCCCTTTTGAAGTTTCTACGACAATGCCTTCTATAAAAACCTTATATGCGCCCAGGGCATAACCTAAAACCCTTGCCCTGAGGATTGTGGGGGAATGTCCTCCTCAATAATATATTTTCAATCTGGAAATCAACGTCGCTTAACAAAATGGCTATCTCACAATTGTGATTGGATATGCTTGGGGGAAGGAAGGGCGTGGGGGGACTAGTTTCCCTCCAATCACTTTTAACTATTAAAAAAAGCATTATTCATTTTAATTTCCAATCGAATGAGCCTGTTTTGAAGTTTCTACGACAACGCCTTCTATAAAAATCTTATATGCCCCCTGGGCATAACTTAAAACCTTTGCCCTGAGGGCTCTGGGGGAGTGTCCTTCTTTGGAAATCAACAATGCTTAACAAAATGGCTATCTCAAAATTTTGATTGGATGTGCTTAGGGAAATGATGGGCATGGGCGGGGGGGGGGGGCTAGTTGCCCTCCAATAACTTTCGACTATTAGGAAGGGCACTAGCCAATCGAATGAGCCTTTTTTGAAGTTTCTACGACAACGCCTTCTATAAAAACCTTATTTGCCCCCAGGGCATAACTTAAAACCCTTGCCCCCAGGGTTGTGGGGGAGTGTCCTCCTCAAAAACATATTTTCAATCTGGAAATCAACTACGCTCAACAAAATGGCTATCTCAGAATTTTGATTGGATGTGTTTGGGGGAATGATGGGCGTGGGGGGGGGGCTTGTTGCCCTCCAATCACATTCGACTATTAAAAAGGGTACTAGCCCTTAGAATTTCTATTTGAATGAGCCTTTTTTGAAGCTTCTACGACAACGCCTTCCATAAAAACCTTATATGCCCCCAGGGCATAACTTAAAACCCTTGCCCTGAGGGTTGTGGGGGAGTTTCCTCCTCAAAAACATATTTTCTATCTGGAAATCAACTACGGTGAACAAAATGGCTTTCTCAAAATTTTGATTGGACATATTTGGGGAATGAAGGGCGGGGGGGGGGGGGCTAGTTGCCCTCCATTCACTTTAGACTATTAAAAAGGGCACTAGCCACTCCAATTTCCAATTGAATGAGCCCTTTTCGAAGTTTATACGACAACTCCTTCGATACGAAGTACCCGAGTATGGAGAACCAAAAAACAACACATTGTGCCCACATCGTTCTTTACTTAGGCAGTGCTAGCGCGCTGCCTATGATTAAAAAAGGCACTAGCTCTTTCAATTTCCAATCAAGTGAGCTTTTGTTGAAGTTTCTACGACAACGCTTTCTATCCCTGGCCCTGAGGGCTCTGAGGGGGCGACCATCCTCAAAGACATAATTTCCAAAACTTTCAACTGCGTTGAACAAAATGGATATCTCAAAATTTTGACTGCATGTGTTTGGGGGAATGGTGGGCGTGAGAGGGGGGGGTTAGTTGCCCTCATATTACTTTCAACTACTAAAAAGGGCACTAGCCCCTTGAATTTCGAATCGAACGAGACATTTTTCAAGTTTTTACGACAACACTTTCTGTAAAAACCTTATATGCCCCCAGGGCATAACATGAGCATCTTGCTCTGACGACTGTAGGGGGAGTGTCCTGCTCAAAGAAATAATTTCCGGACGTCTCAACTGCGTTGAACAAAATGGCTATCTCAAAATTGTGACTGGATGTGTTTTGGGAAATGGTGGGCATGGAACGGGTGTTAGTTGCCCTCCAATCACTTTTGACTTACTAAAAAGGGCACTAGCCTCTTGAAATTCCACTCGAATGAGCCCTTTTTGAAGTTTCTACGACTACGCTTTCTATAAAAACATTATATGCCCCCAAGGCATAACTTACAACCCTTGCCTTGAGGGCTGTAGAGGGATTGTCATCCTCAAAGACATAATTTCCGGACCTTTCAACTACGCTGAACAAAACTTAAATCTCAAAATTTTGATTGGATGTGTTTGGGAAAATGGTGGGTGTAAGAGGGGAGTTAGTTGCCCTCCAATCACTTTCAATTATTAAAAAGACCACTAGCCCTTTGAATTTCCAATTGAATGAGCCCATTTTGAAGTTTCTACGAAAACAATTGCTACCTTATATGTCCCCAGTGCATAACTTACAACCCTTGCCCTGAGGGGTTTGGGGGGTTTGTCATCCTCAAAAACATAATTTCCAGAATTTTCAACTACGTTGAACAAAATACCCATCTCAAAAGTTTGATTGGATGGGTTCGGGGAAATTATGGGTGTGAGAGGGGGGTTAGTTTTTACGACAACGCTTTCTATAAAACCTTATATACCCTCAGGGCATAACTTACAACCCTTGCTCTGAAGACTACAGGGTGAGTGTCCTGCTCAAAGATATAACTTCCGGAGCTTTCAACTGGGTTGAAGAAAATTGCTATCTCAAAATTTTGACTGGATGTGTTTGGGGAAATGGTGGGCGTGGAAGGGTTGTTAGTTGTCCTCTAATCTCTTTCAACAATTATAAAGGGCCCTAGCCATTTCAATTTCCAATCTAATGAGTCCTTTTTGAAGTTTCTACGACAACGCTTTCTTTAAAAACCTTATATGCCCTCAGGGCATAACTTATAACCCTTGGTCTGAGGGCTGTGAGGGGGGGGAATGCCATTCTCAAAAACCCAGTTTCCAGATCTTTCAACTACGTTGAACAAAATGGCTATCTAAAAATTCTGATTAGATGTGTTTGGGGAAAAGGTGGGCTTGAGAGGGGGGTTAGCTGCCCTATAACGTTTTCTATAAAAACTTTATATGCCCCCAGGGCATAACTTACAACCCCTGCCATGAGGGTTGTTGGGGGAGTGTCCTTCTCAAAAACATAATTTCTATTAGGAAATCAACTACGCTGAACAAAATGGGTATCTCAAAATTTTGATTGAATGTGTTTGGGAAAATAGTGGGCGTAGAAGGGGTGTTAGTTGCCTTCCAATGACTTTCGACTATTAAAAAGGGCACTAGCCAACTCCTTCGATTCAACTCCTTCGATTCGAAGTTCCCTGGCCAAAACCAAAAAATAAATAAATAATACATTGTGCCAACATCGTTCTTTACTTAGGCAGTGCGATTGCGCTGCCTATGATATCCCTACTCCTGCCTTTTTAGAGCTTTTCATGTTCCTAATGGCTAAACCAATAGCCAAAGTTCACATATCTAGAAGATGCTACACTTCGTTTTATAAAAAAAAGGTAGTCCATGTTTAAAAATTAGAAGAACCGGCTAAGAAAAGTAAGCAAAAATAGAGCTGCGTTTCCTAGGCATCGTAAAGTGTCGCAGTAACCCTTTGTTGGCTTTGGTAACCAAAGTGTTCCAGGAGCAACGCTTTGGTCAGGAGTCTGAGAGACGAATTTTAAAATATTATAGTACCCCTCTAACCTCCCCCACCGAAGCTAAATCCAGCTTTGGCACCGAAAAAAGGTAATATAATTTCCTCAAGTTTCTAACACCTCATCCTTGAAGATGATCTTTCTCTAACAGCCTATTCTTGCTTGGACGAAGCTTTCCTTAGTGGACCCGGAACCAAACTTTTTGTATCCTCAAATGCATCGGAAGCAAATAATAGGCACATCTTCAAGCAATATTATTAGCCCCTTATTTCCTATGTTAACCATGGTATAAAAAGGGTCTTTAATAAAAATGAAACATGAAAGGATTAAACAGGCAGTATAAGGGTATGTAAGAATAAAAAGTGATTGGAAGCACTTTTAGAAGGAGTGTTTGATTTGATTAGTTGAATTGACCTATAGGTTTAATTTATGTTTGTGTGGGCAAGTTAACTGAATATTTTAGTGCATTTTTACACAGAACGGTAACAATTGCTTTTCAAACAGGCCTACACAGGGTAGACAGACATTTTAAGGACATATTTTCGGGACTTATTTGTATTTGTACTGTCTCTGATAAACCTTTCTTGTATGCAGTTTCTGTATGAAGTCTTGATAAGCTTTTCAAACTCAGGCTGAAACTCTTCAGTAAGAATCTTGGCTGATTGGAACAGTGCATGGGTGAAACGGATGTCGTTTATAGCATACTCAAGATAAACCAAACGTGCAGCAACCTAACAGGGTTCAGGATTGTTTATAGCACCCTTAAAAATTCATTGATAGGATTGCTTTTGAAAGAATCAGAGATCTTTCTAAACTTGAAGAAACACAATTAATAACCAGCCTCAGGAATTCTTTGATGTTCTTTAGTATCGTTGATGTAGTAGTAGTAGCACATAGATGGACCGAAGGGAAAACATATTTCAAAAGAAGTCCTTAGAGTCCCTGAGCTTTCGATTAACAGAATTATTGGCCCTAACCTTAAAAGACGCATTGTAAGAAGCCAGACCATCAATTTGGTATAAAGGTAAATTTTTGCCATTAAAATTCTCTTAACTACGAAAAATACCATCAGCAGAAAGACTGATAGGTTCAACTCTGAACTTAACGAATAGACCCAGCAGATCTCCCCATCACTTTCCCTAGCCTATTTTACTTGTACACATATTTAATTATCAAGGGAGTTGTTGGTAAATACGTTATGTAATAAATTAAAGAATGTGTCTTTAAGCTCTACAACTAGCAGATAATTTTCATTTTTGCGTAGAATTTTCTTTGTGATTGGAGTCTGTTTTTTTCCACCGAGCTCTACGTCTTGGGCTACATTCGAATCTTTTGCAATTACCTTCAATATTTTGACTGGATAATCACTGGTGACAAAGGAAATATTATATTCCACGAAAAGGCAGCAAGCTGGATCCTCGCACTCTTAGGGATATTCTTGGGAACTCTTGCCTTATCAGTATTACACGCGAAGGCCTTTAAAGACACTGTTTTTACCACAACAGTAACATTCTTCTTATAGCCAATTCATTCAGAATGTTTTTTGTTCCATTTCTATGCGCCAGAATTTGTGTACTATATGTACACTACATAGTACACAATAGAGTCTGTAGTAAAGACTTCCGTGACTCCCTTCAGACTTGATTGAGATTCGTTTTTATTTGTCCAAGACTTAGCAAATCTCTGATCTAGTCTAGTCTTTTTTTTCTCATAGTTTTTTGAAGAAACTGTTGCCATTCTAAATTGCTTCCAAAAAAGAGACAAAAATTTGAAAGCAAAAGCAATTTTAATGATCTATTTAAACTATTGATCAGGGAATCAAGTAATTCCAAAGGTATTTACCATTTTTACAAGGAAGGACCCTCTATGTGCAGTTGGGCCTTAAAAAAGGGAGGATATATAAACCAATGGAAACCCTGAGAAGTTCTTAGTATACCAAGAAATACACAGCCTTCAAGAATTTGGAGACTTTAATTTTGAGATTTGAAGGAGAAATGAATTTAAGCAATAATTGCTAGTGATAACTTGGGATAAATGATAAGATGGATGAGAGTTTAAACAACAGTAAAGTCGGAAGTAGAGCTGAACAATTTTGGTGAGCAGGATTTAACAGATGTCTTAAAACACTCAAACCCTATCCCATACACATACTTTACCTTTTTTTAATTTCTGATAAGAAATAATGAACTGCTATCCGATTGCGAAGGAGTAACAAGTACAAAAATCTTTGGATATTTATGTCGTCCTAACTCAGACGACTATTGGAGACTGGAGTATTATTATGTAGTAAAGGCTTCTACTCGGGATAGTAATTTTTAAAATATATTAATTCCCAATCTTAAGGGCATGCGCACTAAGGGGGAGAAATCTAGAAATCTAAGAGTTAAATACTTTTCAATTATATCAATATCAAATGTAAAAATATGTTAAGAAGCAAACACATCGCAATAGACACGTATACCGCTTCTCTCAGTTAAATAAATAATGAGGTTGACAGTCACAGGTAGATAGATTATAATTGGCTTCCGTAGATGTTGGGAGAGTAAATCTTGCATCCACAGCTTCCATAACTTGGACATGAACGCTGTTGAAGTTTTGAGTTTTCTATTTTATGACTTGTAACAACACCTCTAATGGGGTTCTTGGCAACTTTTTTTTTGCATTGACTGCAAAATTAATGATTTTACATATCTTGTTGGCTTTATCATTTTGATTATCTGTTCAAATACTTAGTTGCTTGCGTCACTTGTCTTTAATTCTTGTAGTTTTACAGCATCGTTTTTTTTTCTTCTTTTGGCATATACTGACTCTGAAATTCGGTTATCTCACCAATTTATGATAAGATTCATATCTATTGGCTGCTTATGTTACTATATTTTTGTTATCGCTCAATATATATAGCTTTGCCGTTTAAAGGATTATAGGGCTCTTTTTCTGAACACCTTGTTTTAAAAGAAAGTTCAATTAAAAGAAAAAATAATGAGTTGCAATGCACAATTGTTCTGGAAGCTACGCAGAATAAGAAATACAGGATATGCTCAAATTATGCTCGGGATTTCCCTGATACTAACTTCGGTAAGTCATTGCGTTTATTGCGCTTTAAAACTATTAGATTAACATTAAACTAAGAACTTAGGCGACATCTAAGTTCTGATTAACATCAGAACTTGACGAAATTTCTCGTGAAACTGCTGTCCATGCCTTCCTATTTTTATTTTTTTGTTTATTTCAATGATTGGTATTTGCTTCTTTATAATTTTAGCGAGTGCACAGTAATTTATGTAAATTTAAACTTTCGTGCTTACTTTTCTGAATGAAGAATGAAGAGAACATTCTTGGTATGTGTAAGAACCTGGTCTCACAGGCTAAGCAAAATGCCAGTATCCCAAAATTCGTGATTTTAAACCCAGGTGACTTTCCGACTGTTGGTGAGGCTGCCAATTCTACTGTTGTGTCAAAAGCTAATGGACTGTCCAGAAAACTGGATGGTTTCATTACGAACGTCACTCGTCCCTCAGCAAGTGTCCCTCCTCCCTCAGTCTCCCAACCAAACCTGATCACCAAGCCTTTATTTGCAGTAATTCTGAAAAACTCACACAAAAGACCTGAAGGATCTACCTGAGTGTAACGCATTTTTAGGCAATCTATGCCCTATTTCTGGTGGTGATATATGTGAACTCAGGCGTCAAAAAGATGAATGGAAGTTCGTCGTCTCGTCAAAGAAAGCTGCGAATCAAATAGCCGATACTTTAAAACGTTCTGATCCCAGTTTGAATCTCTCTGTCAAAGAGCCACTCTTCGTTGCCATTCTGAAGCAAGTTTCAGGGGATTTAAATGACACAACACTTTAAGACTTAATCCCAAAGTGTAGCAAAATTGGACAATGCGGAAAGTCTCGTGCGTTCAAAGTTTATTTCCAAACTCGTGCTGACCAAGATCAATTTCTAAAGGACTCTCTGAAAATAGGATATGAAAGACTACTGGTTCAAGAATTTGTTTTCATGCTCCGTTGCTGTTTTAATTGCCACGTAGCTGCGAATTGTTTAAACAGCGCTATCTGCTCTAAATGCGGTGCCAGTGACCACAAGTCGAGCTCTGACTCTCCCTAAAAGAAGAGTCTTTTCTGTGTAGATTGCAAAGTTCCTGGGCATACATGCTACAACGTTAGTTGTCCTAAAAATCGCAAGACAGTGAATCCATGAGCTCATCACTTCGGTTTCTATCCTGGAACATCAACGGCTCTTTTGCGAATAGACTTCCTGTGCTTAATGGTTTTCGTGGAAATTATAATGTAATTTTTATACAAGAACATTTCCTATCTAAGTATAGTGTAAATTTACTTAAGATGCAGGAGTTTTCGTCTTAGTATGTACCTGATCAACAGCGTAAGAATAGAGGCAGGCCGTCAGGGGGCCTCGGGACTTCTGTATGTGTTTCTCTTTGCTCTAGCCTCTTCGAAAAAAGTGATCACTTCTTGGCTGTCCGAGTTGAAGGGTATGTATTTATTAACGTTTATTTACCTACTGATTATTGTTGTGATGAATCTGAGCGTCGTTTTGCTATATCGTGTGAGAAATTAGGTTCGTGTCTTGATAAAGTTAAGTGTTTAGGCCTGTCGTGTGTAGTAGCTGGAGATTTTAATTGTAATTTAACGGAAAGGGATACCCAAGAATCGCTGGGTATCCGGGTATCTGGGTATCGCTGGGTGCGAACAATCCTCATTAGGGGTATATTTGGTGATCGGGTTAGAGTGGTTCATAAGGATTCCGATTTTACTTACTTTCATACTTCATCTCATACATCTAATCTGGATCACATCGCGATATTTTGCAACCTCGAGACGGGACAAGTTTCTGTTTTGAATGAATACCAGCTATCGGCCCATTTTCCCATTTCAACCTCCATTATAATTCACACACCACCCCAGCATACACACCAAACTAATCCTCGAGCACCTCCACCTTCGCGTGATTGGTCGAAAATTAATAGTGAACTTTTCAAGTCTTCTTCGGATTTTATCCTAAATAAAACTCGAGTACCGTTTCGTCTTCTACAGATTTCAGATAATTCATCGAAAAGAGAAACACGCCTTAGCCTGGACATGTATTCTTCCGAGATTTGCCATGCCCTTCGTTTTGCCGAGAGCCAAGCAGTTCTTTTCCGAAGAAATCGCAAAGGTATTATCACGGGTTGGTCATCACATCCTGATCTAGTTAGATCATGGAGAAAAGCAAAATTTTGGTTCAATCTGTGGGAAGATTGCGATAAATTGCGACCTAGTATCGTGAATGATCTACGCCTCAGAACGAAAAGACTATTTTCGAAGGCTCTTGCTTTTCATCGGAAGATTCTTGTCGATCGGAACTCCACTAGAGCCAGACATGACCGTACACTACTCTTCAAATTGGTTTCCAGTCACGTAACCACGCCCCCTCTGTGCATCCCTCTGATATTCCTGACGATGAATGGTATGCTCACTTTGAATCGGAGTTTTCGTTTCCTGATCCCCATCTTCAGGATCAGTATGATAAAGATTTAGATGCCTTCTTAGCTTCTTCGCCGAAAAGACATTACATCGTGACAACTCAAGCAATAGAAAAAGCAACCCGAAAATTAAAGTGGAAACCTTCCAACGGCTTTGATTGTGTGGGAGCTATGCATCTAGAGAACGGAAGCCCTCTTTTAACCCAACACCTCACACTGCTAATGCAGATGCTTTTCACTCAATGCACACTGCCCTCAACATTCTCTATCAGTGAGCTTATTTCAATCCCTAGATTTGGAAAATCAATACCCCAGTGTACCTCATTTCGGCCCATCACCTTTGAAAGTTCTCTTTGTAAAGTCTTTAAAGTTCTCTCTAGGGACAAACTTGAAGCAGCTTGTTATACACCACCAGCCCAATCTGGCTTCAAATGAGGAACTGGCTGCGCTGACGCTCTCACTGTAGTAGCAAACGCTCTTATTGATGTCGATTCTGCGGGAGAAAGTCTAGTTCCTGCTGGCCATGACGTAAGACGTGCATTTGGCTCACTCATTCACCCTGCAATGCTTCTTAAGGCTGGTAGGCGTGGACTGAACCCAGATATAATTCGTACACTGAGGAATATGTATACACGGTTATCCTTTCGATTGAAACTTCCGCCAGATAAAAATCTGCCTCCGATTCCTAAGAAAAGGCTCATATCAATCTTAAAGGGCACTTAACAAAGCGCAGTTTCTTCCCTCATATTTTTGGACAATTACGTCCTTGAGGCTCAAGAGCAATGTCCATCCTCTTTAATTTTGGCATTTAGTGATCTGTCATTTGTGTGCTATACAGATGGTATTCTGAATCTCAGTCGTATGCTACTGCGAATCAGTGAAATCCTTGCTATCCTTAAGATGAATACGTCAGGGTTGGGCTTCTGTTTGATTCGGTAAATTGCGAAATAGGTCTATCCTACTGGAAGGGTCTCGCACCTCCTCTATGGTAGTTTGGAAATCGACTTTTAAGCCTGCTGAGCATGTAGTACGATTTGGCCTTCGCACAGGGTCTTATCTACGTGAAGCAGGTTCTCTTCTCATCAAGTATCTTAACAGTTGAATTTCAGAATCTTACGCCTCTATTGTCACTTGCAAGTTCCGCTTCAATCGTCATCTCTTAGCTAGCCTGTTCAATGCAGTACCCCTCCCCCATATATTGTACATCGCCCCATTTTGGAAAATATTTACAAAATCTGAAAAGTCAAAAATCCGTTCGTTGTTTTTCCGTTTTGTAAATTACTTACTACGTCTACCACCTTGGCACAGAAATTCATCATATATATATATATATATATATATATATATATATATATATATATATATATATATATATATATATATATATATATATATATATATATATATATATATATATATATATATATATATATATATATATATATATATATATATATATATATATATATATATATATATATATATATATATATATATATATATATATATAAGTCATGGACTATTTATTGATGTAAATCACCAAGAGTCAGTAAAATTAGATATATTTGTAGTCTATTAGAGATATTAGAGGTATAGAGATTAGAATAAATGAGAGATATAGAGTTATCAAGGAAATCCATATAATCATAGAGATACGTTTAGCCTGCATGACATTACGATACCAAAATAAATCGAACGAAGAGAAAATTGTAAGGTATTTTTGGTACGAACACTAAGGTACTGCCGGGTATTTTCCGACCTTCACTCTTGGGCGACCAAAACGCATAACAAGCGTAAAATTCTATTATATTTGCGATAAACATTTTTTTTTTTTTTTTTTTTTTTTTTACAGAAAAAAATCGAATTTTCAGGCAGTTACATCGTTAAAAATCCTTCAATACGTAAATAAGACTTAGCACAATAGTACATTGTTAGTATGAGTATGAACTCAATGCTTTACGTTTACTCACGCTCATGCCTATCCGCATTGTCAGTTTGGTAATTTTAGTCTTGTTTTCAAGCAAATTTATCTTTGAGATCAACAACGGACACATAACCAATATATTTTGTAATAATGCAATTGAACCTGTTAGGCAAGTATCAGATTCCATGCTTAAATTAAATAAAAAAAACAAGTTTTTTGAACTGAAAGTAAGGAACAACACTAAAACTCAAAACGAACGGAAATTTTTCCACATATGTAGGGTTTGCCCCTCTCCTCAATACCTTAAAAAGCCTTCATATATGGAATAATTTCTTTTTGTTTTGAGTTTTAATGTTACTTCTTACTTGTAGTTAAAAAAAAACTTGTTTTTTTGTTTTATTTTTGATAGTTTTTCAACTAGTACTGGTAAATCTGGCTCAACCTCTATGAAAAAATCTCCCCCGCCCCTCACGGGAAACTCCCCCGTGGCAGTTTCTTCGTACGTAAAATACATCCTTCTCTGTAAAATTTCCACCGGAAAGTTCCATCCTCGCTGAAAATCTCCTCCATAAAATTTCTTAAATTTTGACAGAAATTATCTACCTTAGTTTTGGCTGTTTAGCTTATTGATTTCTTTGGGTCTAAGTTTTGAAAGCACAATTTTTATTGTGACTACAGAATTTGAAGTTATATCAAGGATCACGCAAGGCTCAAAATGTTCTTTTAGTCCCTTTTTTGAGATGTGAATCTAAAAAAAAATTTAGTTAAAAAAAATAGTTTGTTTTTCATGAAAAAATATTGAATGAGAACCATCAGTCCTCATCAATAGGAGTATGGGTATGCACACAAACATGTTTTTACAATTTAAATCAAAACTGTCATTCTATTTTTCTGATATGATTTAGAGATGTAAAAAAAGTTGAAAAAAATACCATGTTAAAAAATAAAAAAAATGAAAAAAATTTTAATAATTTAGAAGTCCAAAAAAAATTTAGTTCAAAAAAAATAGTTTGTTTTCATGAAAAAATTTTGCATTAAAACCATCAATCCTCATCAATAGGAGTAGAGGTATGCACAACAATATGTTTTAAAATTTAAATCAAAAGTGTCATTCTATTTTTCTGATATTCTTTAGAGATTTAAAAAAAAGTTGAATAATTTCGAAGTCCAAAAAAAAATTTAGTTCAACAAAAATCGGTTTGTTTTTTCATGAAAAAATATTGAATGAGAACCATCAGTCCTCATCAAAAGGAGTATGTGTACGCACAAGAATATGTTTTAAAATTCAAATCAAAAGTTTCATTCTATTTTTATGATATGATTTAGAGATGTAAAAAAAAGTTGAAAAAAATACCATGTTAAAAAATAAAAAAAATAAAAAAATTTTTTTAATAATTTCGAAGTCCAAAAAAAATTTAGTTAAAAAAATAGTTTGTTTTTCATGAAAAAATATTGAATGAGAACCATCAGTCCTCATCAATAGGAGTATGGGTATGCACAAGAATATATTTTAAATTTTAAATCAAAAGTGTCGTTCTATTTTTTTCATATGATTTAGAGATGTAAAAAAAAGTAATTTCTAAGGCCAAAAAAATTTTAGTCCAATAAAAAAAAGTGCTAATACAAACATTATTTTTCTAATAGTAAAGGTCATGACTAACATATCAATAACATTCTCATTTTGAGTTTGGAAAATATTAAATGTAAAGTTTAATGTTTTAAGTATGTTTCATCTCATTCTAATACATGTAAAAAAAAATTTAAAAAATATATGTTAAAAAAATAATAAAAAAAGTTTAAAAAAACTTCAAAAAAAAATCAAAAAAAAATGCGGGGGGGAGCCGCATCATGTCTCTGGGCGAGCATAGATTACAATTGTTAGAACCATAAGCATATTTTATGTCATTTTGAGATACGTAAAAAAAGAAATAAAAAGTTGAACAATTTCGAAGTCAAAAAATAAAATTTAGCCCAATAAAAAAAAGTGCTACTACAAACAATATTTTTCTAATATTAAAAGTCGCGACACAAAAATCTATATCAGTCCCATTTTGAATTCTGGAAATATCGAATGTGAATTTTTTATGTTTTAAGTGTTTCATGTCATTCTAAGAGATATAAAAAAAAGTTGAAAAAAATATATCATGTTAAAAAAAAATAAGAAAAAAAAGTTAAAAAAACTAAAAAAAATTAAAAAAATGGGGGGGGGGGGGTAAAAGTTGGAGGGGAGGGAACCCCCTTCGGGTTTAGGGATAGGGGACCTTTGGGGGTTGAGGTTTCTGATGGTTAGGGTCGTTGGTGCTTATGATCCTTTAGGGTTCATACTCAAATACACCTTACTACTTGAATTTCAAGGATTTCTATTGTTTTTTATGAGTTTTATTATTAGAATTCTGTTCTTGCCATGCACATCTCTATTGGAATCAAGTTTTTAGTATACTATAACGTTAGACCTTATTTTAAATTGACAACACTGTTCAACCACCACTTCTGTATTATGCATACCACATATGAGAGGTAAAGATAGGTCAACTCACAATTTCATTCTGTCATCGTTAGCCATTTTCATTGATTGATGTTTTTTCCAATTTATAACAAATTACCTGAGTTAACAAGCCATTCTAGGTTAGCTTAATTGCTAATCAGTTTAACCCTTTTTCTCCATCTTCATATGATCCAATTCGCAAATGTTATCTAGATCTGTTTTTTTCCCTATTATTCAAATAAGATCGTTCCTACAGTCCAATTCGCGAATCCCTTACCCTTTTTTGCAAATATAGTTAGTTTTTAACAGCATATGTCAATCAAACAATTCTAAGTGTAGCATCCGATTTTTTAATTAGCCGCATCGTACATTCCTATGAAACTAGTCTCGAGTTAAGGCAATTGTCCAAAAAATCAGAAACCAGTCTGGTTGCGTTATACAATCACAATTATATTCTCAAAACCTGTTGGATCACTTTATAGGTATATAATATAAAAGGTTTGGTCGCGTTTTACAATGTGCACGTCAAACTGCACTGCCTCAGGTGTAAGTTTTCATGTAAGTTTGACACCTTATACACTATCACTACTATTGGGACCACTTTTATTTCTAGTCATGATGAATGATATTGGTAGGGATTTTCCCCAAAGGTGGAAATACGTGGATGACTTGTCGATCCTTGAGGTATGTCACAGGAATACTAAAAGTGACCCCCTCGAAATCCTAACCCACATTTCAGATGAAGCTAAGAACCTAAATATGAAACTAAGTTCCACCAAATCAAATATAATGACGATAATTTTTTTGAAATCCACTCCCGCTTTCCTTTGTCCTATCCCACCCGAAATGCTTGTGAAACATTTTAAACTCCTTGGTGTCACAATTTCAAATAATCTTAAATGTGACATGCATGTTTCTAATATTGTTAAACAAGCAAACGTTTCATTATCTATGTTAAAAATTTTAAACAGATTTAATTGCCTTAAGATGCAGTCCCTCCGTGTTTATTTATCATTTATCAGGCTTTTATTACAATATGAATGCCAGGTCAGGCATTCGCATCTGTCACGCGAGCTTAGTGACAAAATTGAGTCGGTCCAAAAGCGTTCGCTCAGGATCATCTATAAAGAGAGCAAAATTCCATACTCCTTCCTCCTTAAATACGCAGGTATTACCACGTTAAAAGAAAGGAGATTACAAATTTGTTTGCGTTTTGCTAAATCCGCAATATCAAATCCTCGTACTGAGGACATCTTCCCTGATTTACATGACCCCATTAGACCCCGTCTTCCCCGCTTAGCTTCCTTGGCAATTCCAACATATTTTTCTATCCATACCGTTACTGAGAGGTTCCGGAAAAGTTTTATCCCCTTTATTTTGGCACACCTAAATAATCCCTGAAATATGCTCTGTACCAAAATTAACTCCTCCGTCCCTTATTTTAGTTGTTGTGTATGTTCACAATAATAATGTGTCATTTTTTTCTCTTTATCTTTGTCACTTTTATTTTCCCTTTTGTTGATACTTATTTATGTTAAATTTCTTTTCTGACCTTTAATATGAAATCTTTTTTCCTTTAATTGTATTCCTTTCTTTAATTGTAAATATTTCTTTTGACAACTAATTTGGCTTGATTTTAAGTTTTTTTTTTAATTTCATGTAGTTGACCTTGAGCATGATTTCGGAAATGTTTTTCCTCTTGATTGTGATTTTCTTTTACCCCCCACCCCTTCTTCTTCTATTTTACTGTTTCTATTCTAGCCATTTGTTAACTTCTTATCGACAATTTTTATGCTTGATTGGTGTTTCTTTTCTTGCTGTATTATTTGTTTCTTCGTTTTGCTTTGTCTTTTTTTTTACATATGAAGCGAATTTGGCTCTATTAGAGCTTGTGATAGCCGTTGGAAAATAAATATTATCTTATCTTATCTTATTCCCCCAAACCCATCCAATCAAAATTTTGAGCGAGGCATTTTGTTCAACGTAGTTTATTTCCAGATAGAAAATATATTTTTAAGGAAGTCATCACGCACAAACGTCAGGGTAAGGGTTGTAAGTTTTACCCTGGGGGCATATAAAGTTTTTGGAGAAGGCGTTGTAGGAGAAACTTCAAGAGATGCTTATTCGATTGGAAATTCAAAAGAATAGTGCCCTTTTTAATAGTCGAAAGTGACTGGAGGGCAACTAGCCCCCCCCCCCCACGCCCATCATTTCCCAAAACACATCCAATCAAAATTTTGAGATAGCCATTTGGTTCAGCGTAGTTGATTTTCAAATAGAAAATATGTTTTTGAGGAGGACACTCCCCACACACCCTCAAGGCAAGGGTTTTAAGTTATCGCCTGGGGGCATATAAGGTTTTTATAGAAGGCGGTGTCGTAGAAACTTCAAAAAAGGCTCATTCGATTAGAAATTGAAAGGACTAGTGCCGTTTTTAATAGTCGAAAGTGATTTGAGGGTAACACCCCCTCTCACGCCCATACTTTCCCCAAACACATCCAATAAAAATTTTGAGACAACCGTTTTAATAAAAGTAGTTTTAAGTTCTTGAAATTAGGTTTTTGAGGATTACAACTCCCCCAAAGCCCTCAGGGAAAGGGTTGTAATTTAAGGATTCTCCGAATCCTTCATATTATTTCTTATGGAAGGGATGCTCGTATAAACTTTAGAGAGGGCTCATTTGATTGAAAATTGAAAGTTCTTGTTCACTTTTTAAGAGTCAAAAGAGATTGAAGGGCAACTCTAAGGCAACTGATTCTAAGGCAACTGACACCCCTTCCACGCCCACCTTTTCCCCAAACACATCCAATCAAAATTTTGAGACAGCCATTTTATTAAACGTAGTTTTAAGTTCTGGAAATTAGGTGTTTGAGGGTGACAGCTCCCCCAAAGCCCTCAGGGCAATGGTTGTAAGTTATGCCCTGGGGGCATATAAGGTTTTGTATAGACACCATTGTCGCATAAACTTCAGAGAGGGATCATTTGATTAGAAATTGAAAGTTCTAGTTCATTTTTTAAGCGTCAAAAGATATTGGAGGGTAACCAGCTTCCCCCCCCCTAAACCCTTTTTTCCCAAATGTATCCAATAAAAATTTTAAGATAGCTATTTTATTAAAAGTAGTTCAAAGATCATATAACAAAAATTCCGGTGTTGACACAGCCCACCAGGGTCCGGGGGCAGGCGTTGTAAGTTATGCCTTGAGGGCATATATGGGTCTTATGGAAGGGAAGCTCGTATTAACTTCCAATAGGGATCATTTCATTGGAAACTGAAGGTTCTAGTTCACTTCTTAAGAGTCAAAATAGATTGGAGGGCACATAGCCCTCCACACCCTTTTTTCCTCAAGCCCATCTGATAAGAACTTTGAAATAGCATTTTTTTTTAAATAGTTCAAAGACAATGTAATGAAAACTCTGGGGTAGACACAGCCCCTAAGGGCCAGAGGGTAGGTGTTGTAAGTTATGCCCTTGGGGAATATATGGTTCTTATTGTTGAGATGCTCGTAAAAAATTCAGAGATGGCTCATTTGATTGGAAATTGAAAGTTCTAGTTAAGTTTTTGCCAGTCAAAAGGTATTGTAGGGCAACTAGCCCCCCCCCCACGCCACTATTTCCCCCAATGCATCCAAAAAAAAATTTGAGATAGGCATTAAGTTAAAAATTTCTCAAAAGTCGGATAACAAAAACCCAGGTGTCGTCACAACCCCCCAGGGCCCGGGGGCAGGCGTTGTAAGTTATGCCCTTGGTCATATATTGTTCGTATGAAAGGGATGCTCGTATAAACTTCAGAGAGGGCTCATTTCATTGGATATTGAAAATTCATGCTCACTTTTTAATAGTCAAAAGAGATCCGAGGGCAGCTATCCCCCAACCCATCTGATGAAAATTTTGAGATAGACATATTGTTAAAAATAGTTCAATGGTCGGGTAAGAAAAAATCCGAAGTAAATAGAACCCCCCCCCCCCAGGGCACAGGGAAAGGCGTTCTAGATTATGCCCTAAGGCATGTATGGTTCTTATGAAAGGGATGCTCGTATAAACTTCATAGAGGGCTCATTTGATTGGAAATTGAAAGTTCTAGTTCACTTTTTAAGAGTCAAGAGAGTTAAAATAGCCCCCCTCCCCACGCTCTTTTTTCCCCAAACCCGTCCGCTACAAATTTTGAGATAGCCAGTGTTTTGGAAATTGTTCAAAAATTAGATAACGAAAACACCCCCGAGAGCCCGCGGGATAGGCGTTGTAAGTGTTGTTCTGGGGGCGTTTATGGTTCTTATGTAAGGGATGCTCGTATAAACTTAAAAGGGGGCTCATGTGATTGGAAATTGAAAGTTCTAGTTAATTTTTTAAGAGTCAAAAGATATCCGAGGGCAAAAATTTTTATAATAGCCATTTCATTAAAAATAGTTCAAAGAAGGTCAGATAAGAAAAATTCCTGTGTCGACGGAACCCTCCAGGGCCCGGAGACAGGCGTTATGAGTAATGCTCTAGGGGCATATATGGTTCTTATGGAAGGGATGCTCGTATAAACTTCGGAGAAGGCTCATTTGATTTGAAATTGAAATTTCTTGTTCACTTTCTAAGAGTCAAAATAGACTCTTTTGACTCTTTTGTAGGGCAACTAGACCCTTCCCCCCTACTCCACGCCCTAAATACGTCATATAAAAATTTTGCGATAGACATTTTGTTAAAACCAGTTCAAAGTTCTAATAAACAAAAACTCCGGTGTCGACACAGCCCCCCAGGGCCCGGGGGTAGGCGTTGTAAGTTATTTCCTGGGGGCATATATGGCTGTTATGGAAGGGATGCTCGTATAAAATCCATAGAGGGCTCATTTAATTGGAAATTAATAGCTGTAATGCACTTTTTAAGAGTCAAACGTGATCAGAGGGTACCTAGCCTCCCCCCCCCACACTTCATTTGTCTTTTTCACAGTCGAGCGTTATATAGAAGGGGTCAGCGCATAAACTTCAATTGGGGATTATGGAATCGAAAATCGGTAGTTTTAATGCCCTTTTTAGGAGTCAAAAGTGATCAGAGGGCAACTGGCCCCCAAGCCCTTTTTCCCCAAATACATCTGATAAAAAATTTGAGGTACCCATTTTGTTAAAAATAGTTGAAAGATCAGATAACAAAAACTCATGTGTCAAAAACAACAAAAACACCTTTACGTATGGTATATTCGTTAAAAATAGTTCAAAGATCAGATAAGAAAAACTTATGTGTCAACACAACCCCCCCCCTCCAGTACTGGGACCTGTGGTTCAAAAATTCTTTTGGGAGCATATATAGTACGAATGGAACATAGCTTCACGTAAACTTCCGAGGGGTTTTATTTGAATGGAACTTAAAAATTGTAGTCCATTTTCTTATAGTAAAAAAAGATCACAGGGCAACTAGCCTCTCCGGCCCTCCACGCCTTTGGGCGTATCGGATGGATAAACCCATCCGATTAAAAATTCAGGTGACTATTTTATTAAAAATAGTTCAAGCATCAGATATTAAAACTCCAGGGTCGACATAACCCCCCAGGGTCCAGGGATAGGCGTTTTAAGTTATACTTGGGGATATGTATGGTTCTTATAGAAGGGATACTCGTATAAACATCAGAGAGGGCTCATTTGATTCAACATAGAAAGTTCTAGTTCACTTTTAAAGAGTCAAAAGTGACTAAAGCTTAATCTAGTCCCCTCACGCCCTTTTCCCCCAAACCCATCCTATAAAAATTTGGAGACAGCAATTTTGTTAAAAATAGTTCAAACATCAGATAATAAAAACTCTGAGGTTGAAACAAACCCATTTTTTCACTTTGATATTGTTACTTTGATATCAGTTTTGATACTTTGATAAACATTTGATTTTTTTTTTTAAGTTTGATTTTGAAATAAGGACTAAATAACTTGAAATTTTTTGCAATCAAAAACGAACAAAAATTAATTAAAAAAAAACTTTCCGAAAAATAAGTTTTTCAAAGGAAATTAAAGGCCATTTTAAACTTAAGCTCAGCAGATACAAATACCTTCTAAAATTCAAACTCAAAAACGACCAGAAATTACTATTAAAGAATAAATGATACACAAAACGAACAGAAATTAAATAAACAATCATAGCAAAAACATACCATAAGTAATGATATAAATGAATAAATAGATCTTAAAGCGACTAATGCTTAGATTGAATATGAAAATCAAGCTTAAGACGAAAAAAATATTTTCCTATTGAAGTACAAATGACACTTAAAACGACCAGAAATGAAATAAACAATCAATGCAAACAAACATACATTAGATATTAATGTAAATTAATAAATAAATCTTTAAACGGGTGAGAATTAAATTGAATATGCAAATAAAACTTTAAAAAAACAAAACTCCCCACAAACAAGAGTTTGGGTTTGACCTCCTTCTCTCACAGTAAAAGTCTAAAGCCTACTTCGTCATTGGCGGTTTACTGAAAACCATATGCGTCTTGAACAGTCTTGGAAAGCATCAACAACATCAAATAGAATATTTGATTTATAATGATATTAATTGTTGAAAGATTCATCAGCTCAAGAATTTATTTAGCTGTAATTGCATTTTTATTTTCAATGCTGTAAGAACTGGAAAAGAAAATATTTGTAATATAATCCGTTTTCAGTTAAGCGCCAATGACGCAGTAGGCTTTTGGTTTTTATTTACAGTTAGGAAAGGAGGCTGTATCCAATCACTTGTGTGTAGGGAAACTGTATTCGTCTTTAACAACTTTAAAAACAGCTAATAAATTAAACTGAATATTTGATGTATAATGATATTAATTGCTGAAAGTTCATCAGTTCATAATTTTACTATAATTTTAATGTTCATTTTCAGGGATAAGTACAAAAGAAAATATTTGTCACAAAATTGGTTTTCAGTAAAGCGCCAATGACGCAGTAGTTTTTAGACTTCTACACTATAAAAATCCCCACTATAACTTTAACATATATTTTATAACAGGTTTACGTAGACATTTAAATTAGATCGAAACATATTAAATTATATCAAAACATATTAGATCGAAACATTCAACAATACTAAGGCCATGTTTTCACATAATATTTTTTGGGGGACAAAAATACAAAATGATTCATGATATTGAAAATCACAAAAATACACACAATTTGTGTGGTGTTGGCCTAAGTTACTTTCAGTAACTTAGCTTGATGTCAAAACTGTTAGTATTATATCCAAAGCTCTCTAATGGTAATATAATATATGGGTCAAGTAAGAGGTCATTTCCTTAAAAATGGCCTTGGGAAGGTGCCAAGAAAGCAGGACCACTTAATTGGATACATGGATTTTATTAACTTTTATTTCAGGTGGCGGATATTCTAGTCTCCTGCAAACAAAATTTCATTTTTAGTCACATTTCATCAGGAATCTGGTCTGGCATCCCGATTCTATTAGCAGGTGCTATTGGCACCATTCTGGCAAAGAAGATACCACAAAACAGCTCTTTGTAAGTTTTGCGCAAAACTAGTTAGTGTAATCTTAAAGACAATTGTTAACAAAATAGATGTAATCGTCTTTAAAAAAAAACTTTCTATTGGTTTTTGCAAATAACAATAATAATTGTTTTTTTATGACCCTACAAGTTTTCTTTAAAGTATTCTGTAAGTTTCTGTAAGGTATCCTGTATTCTGGAAAGTATTACGTTTCAAGTCAGAGCACTCAGCCAAGCTCAATTTTGGGTTCGAGAAAATTTCCTTGGGCTCCATACTGTTGTGTTATAAATTCAAAAAGAATGTTTTTGCAAAATTTTGGTATTAAAATAACAGTTTTCTTGAATGTTTTGGCTTCATACAAAGTAAGTTGGCATTGCATTTGACACGAATTCTCTTTTTACTACTAAAATCGACTTATTAGAAACCTTCAAAAATTGCAAGGAAGAAAAAGATGTAAATTTTTTAGTCATAGTTTTATTTCCAAATAATTTGCTGTAGCTATCGTCCTCGTGTTTCTCTTTTATTTTAACAAAAAAAAAATTGTGTATTTTTTTTAACTGTATAAATATATTAGTTAGTTTTCTTTCGTTATATAAAAATTATAAATATATTTAATTAGGCCATTTGTAACCTTTTTGTTTTTTTTTTCTGAGGGCTATCTTGACTGACCAATTATAACACCATTTGAAGCTTGAATTTTGGCATATTTAAAAATCTATGGCTGACAAAAATCTGAATGTAATTGGTTCACCATAATAATACAGCTCTAGGCCTTAAACGGGCTTAGACTGTTATTAAATAAAAAAACAAGTTTTTTTAACTGAAAGTAAGGAAGGACGTTAAAATTTAAAACGACCAGAAATTATTCCGTATATGAAAGGGGTTGTCCCCTCCTCAACGCCTCGTTCTTTACGCTAAAGTTTTTTATTGTTTAAAAAATAGAGTTGTGAGAAAGTCAAACATTAGCGTAAAGAGCAAGGCGTTGAGGAGGGAGAGCCCCTTTCATATACGGAATAATTTCTGTTCGTTTTAAGTTTTAACGTCGTTCCTTACTTTCAGTTAAAAAACCTTGTTTTTTTATTTAATTTTTGAACGTTTTTTGAATTAATGCAGGTTTTGATTTTGACTCACCGTACATGAATAATTAAAACATAATTTGTATATTGTTTTTACTTTTATTTGGTTAAATGGCTTTCTCAAAACTTGTTTAATTTTATTTAGGAACGTTTTTTCGTATTAAATATACGTAACTTACGAATTAACTTAGGTAACGAAATTCTATATTAATATATTTTTAATACGTATATTAGGGGGTTCGCCCCCTAGTCAATACCTTGCTCTTTAAGCTAAAGTTCGAATTTTGTCCCAATTCTTTAAAAATGACCCCTTTATCACAAAGGCCGTTAATTAGAATAAATAGCTCTTATGAAAGTACTAAAAAATCTATGGCTTAAAGAGCGAGGTATTGACTAGGGGTGAACCCAATCATATACGCAATATTTTCTTATCGCTTTAAGTTTTGATGTTTCTCCTTACTTTCAGTTGAAAAACTTTTTTTATATTTAATTTCTGATCTTTTCTTTAATAATGCTGGGAAACCCGGTACCCCCTTCATAGCAATGTCCTTTCGTCCATGAAAACTTCCTTCATGGAAAGATCCATCCATATAAACCCCGACCCCCCCCCACCTACCAGAAAAAATCCCCAGATAGGACATTACTGTCTCAATGATAGGTAGAAGACAGATAGGACATTACTGTCTCAATGAGAGGTAGAAGACAGGTAGCAAATTACTGTGTCAAGGAAAGGTAGCGGACAGTACCCCTTTTTATATTAATATATACAAGCGGGCAGTACCCATACCATTCAACAGGACGGTCATTCCAACAGGGCATTAACATGTATCATAAAAAATCACCACGCCTAAGACGTCAAATCTTTGGTTGTTTCTTATGTTGTTATTATAATCAACATACCATGAAAATTCGTGCTGTTCACAGTACAATGATTCTGTATTAAATTTCATGTTTCTGATAGAGTCATGGATGTTAACATATCATGCATACATCGATGGTTGTTTTCCTGGTATGGTTGAATGAAGTTCATGGTTATGAAATTCTGTCCCGATTGCCCGATTTTAATTTAGCTGACTCTGCCTTACACAATGTATATGTTTATAGGGCTGAGTTTGGGGTTCCATTTAATTTACTAACATCAGGTTGCATCAAAAAGGACCCAGTAGACATAGTACACTCCTATATGAGAAAGATTCGAACCCTTCTTGAAAGTGATTTGGGAGGGAGGTGAGAGGGATTGGATTAAGGCTGCCATCACACAAAAAATAATTTATTTAAATGAAAAGGCGGATGAAGTGTATGAGTGTTATTTACGTACTGAAATGCTGCCACTTCATCCGGATCTGAATAATTTTGAGGGTGTTTTTATGGAATGGGTTGATAATATAGTAACAAAATTGGATAATTATACTGAGGTGGGTAGTGGGTCGGTGGTTTTATTTATTGGGAGTTTGGATATTAATGTGGGTAAATTTAAAGTTTTATTTTAAGGGGTGGTGGGGGTAGAATATAATGAAGATTTAAAGGGATGTAAAGGTGTACAGAGATTTCGTTTCAATACAGGGCTTCAATGCTTCAAATATGCATTTCTTGTGGCAGCTCACAAGCGTCTGCAAGAGAATGCTACTAAGACACTGTTGGACGATTATGCAGTTTATGGGAGTCCAAATTTCCCTATAGTAGATTTATATTGTTTAAATGGTCAATATCCAGTAACTCTTAATGGGATAACTATTTTTCAGCGGGCTAATGCACATTTAAAGATTGGTGTTACTGTTTTACAATATGAAACAGAGTTTGAGGGGGGTGAGCGCAAAAATGGGGTTATATTTCCAGTGAGTGCTCCGTCCATTGAATCGGTGGAACATTGGGTTTTGGCTTCTTTACAAGCCAGCCAGTGATCCCGATTCAATTGGACATTTTTTCCAATACCAAAAATAAGTCTGGTTTTAAGTGAAGGTAAAGGGAACAAGGGGGGACTGTTACTATTGTCCGACATGCCTTTCTAGATTCCGGTCAGACACTAGGTTAAACAATCATATGAAGCATTGCAAGTGTCTCGGATGTCAGTCCGTGCAAACGGTTGGCGGTGACAGGGACATCTTGCGATTTAACAACTTTCAAAATTCATTCCAACAGAGTGACAAGGTGGCCTTAGACTGCAAAGCCGCTCTCATAGATGTGTATGAACCATTGAATTCAAAGCTTGTTAAAAAAACATGAGGTCATTGCAGTCTCTTATGCTCACGCACAAAGAGATTCGTTTAATTCCATGCAATTGGTAGAGGTAGTTGAGAGATTAGGTTGTGAGGATTGTATGCTGTCAGCCGTGAAAACACTCATTAAAACAGCAAATAAATCGATATCACGGCTGCGAAATACGTCGTATCCAATGACTCTATCACCAGAGGACGAGTTGGCCATTAAAACTAGAAAAATGTGTTGGGTTTGTAAGGGAAAATTTGTTTAGGGTAATGGGAAAGATGGAAAGGGGAAAGGGGGTAAGGGGAAAGGGGGTTAAGGGATGGTCCGCGACCACGATCATTTGGGCAACACGAATGTATCGGGATTGATTAATTTCCGTGGAGTGGCCCATCAATCATGTAATTTAAACGCTAGTCAACAATATTTTCTACCTGTTTATATACACAATTCCAGCTATGACCTGAAATGTATTCTACCGGCATTGGTACGATTATAACGAGGTGAAGTTGTAGATGGCGCATGGCTATATGGTTTGGTTTCTTATAATATCATACCCAAATCATCTGAAAATCTGCTGCTCTTAGAATGCAAATGGCAAATAAAAGATAATGATAAATTGTGCATGAATAAGATCCGTTTTTTAGACTACTTTAGCTTCTTCCCCAAATCCCTAAGACAACTAATTGAAGTACAGAAAAGTGATGATTTTAATAGTTTTCCCCTTCTTAAGCAACACCTCCTTAAACAGCACTTTCTAGGCGGTGAAATGTATGATTTATTAACGTGTAAGGGCATATACCCGTATGAGTACTAAAACTCCATCGAGAGGCTTTCTGAGGAACAATTGCCGCCCATCGCCTCATTCTACGATTCACTTTACGAGCGTCAATGCACCACTGTCAACTATGAATTTGCCAAGAGGGTTTGGGCTAAGGGTTGGTTTAAAAATGGGTGGTAATATTGTAGATTGTAACTGGCAGGTGATGTATTGTCGTAGCTGAACATTGTTTGTAATAGAACTGACAAAAACTGAATAGAATTTGAGTTGAATTTAGGTTAATATTTTTCCACTCCTCATTTGGTGATGGATTTAATTCTTAAAATCAGTAAAGAGGAAATAGGCTTGATGACCGACGTGGATCAGCATCTATTTGTAGAGAGATCAATGAGGAGAGGGTTTGTTTTTCATGGAGATCTTATCCTTGAAACTGATCCTACTGGGCATGACACCGGTGTAAAGTCGGATGTAGTTTTCTTAGATATGAACTCCCTCTATCCGTCAACAATGTTTCACTACTCTTTGCTAACTGTACATTACAAATGGCTGAACGATAATCGTACTTCAGATTTCCCCAACATTGCCAATGTTAAGGAGAATGGACCGCGGGGATGGTTTTTTGAAATTGATGGTGAAATACCCGAGGAGCATCATGACTCGGTGAAGGATTTTGTTTTCCCGTGTATAAACAGAGCGGTGACTAGGGACTCTTTGAGTCCATACAATATTTCTAAGGTAGAGGGTGGTGGTGTGCACTGGATACCTTCAAAACAAAAACATATTGCCGACCTTCATCCAAAATAGAATGTTGTTGTACATCACGTTCTTTTGCGGTGGATGGAAGCCAACGGTTTCAACGTCACGAGGATACATAGAGCCCTCCAATTTGACCAGAAACCGTATTTGAAAACGTTTATTGACACTTTTGTTGGTAAACGTTCCGAAGCGAAAACGAAGGTTGAAAAGGAAATTTTAAACTCATTTTGAACTCAGCTTTCGGTAAAATGTGTGAGTGTACGTAATCGAAGTCTTTGTGACGTTGTGACTGACCCAAAAGAATGTGCACAAATCGTTGCCGATCCACACTTCAAATCATTCACCATCATAGACTCGAATATGTTCCTCTTGAATAGAAAAAAAAGAATCGTAATTGTAAATAAAAAAATTGCAGGTGGCAGTGCTATAACCGAAATATAAAAAAACTCAAGGTGTCATTCTTTTGCGATTTGTGTAGGCGCCAACGGCCGGGGGAGCTAAAATTTCAAGTATATTACGGGGATACCAATTCACTTTTGCTAAAAGTTAGAATCGCGAATTTATTGGAAGATTTGGAAAAAGCGCGCACATTAACTCTCGAATAGACTTTACCAATTGGGAAGAGTCCATTTACCCGAAGCTAGTGAAGAGCCAGGCCCCAAATCAGTTATTAATGTTAAAATCAGAGACGGGAAGTGACTTGATTTCCAGGGGTGTGCTTGCAGGTCTGAAGGTGTACTGTGTGCAAAAACACAAAGAGGTAATCAAAAAAGCCTTTAAAGGGGGTGCCTAGACACTACGTGAATAAGAATTTCGGTATGAATGTATATAGAAACTTTATGGAAAATAGTATAGTTCCAAGGGCGAAAGTCATGGCGATTCGCTCTTTAAAATTTAAAAACCACACAGTTTTAGTTGATAAAATAGCCATGTGTCCCGTGTCGGACAAAGTCTATGTGTGTGCGGATGGTGTGACGGTGCTACCCTACGGACATTATCTAACTTCTGACCGAAGTGTATGTGTCGAGATTATAGACATCGCCTCGGTCGGGAAAAAATTCAATAGTAATAGGTTGGGTGGTGGGATCTTTTTTTTAATAGATATTTTTTTCCCAACTCAGCAGTGGTTTTGTTCCCCAACTTAGCAGAAGTTTTTTTCCCCAACTTAGCAGTTTTTTTAATAGCAAGGTAGAGTCATGTTTTTTTGTAAATAAAAAGTGCTCAAATTTTTTTGGCCCCTGCTGCCGGCACGGGGGGGGGGGGGGAGGTACCGGCCTTCGGCTGGTCAGGTTAGGTTACCAACATGGTAAATTTCTACCAAATCATATTATTGACTTACGCATAAAGTGAATATAGGCTACCAATCCATGCCTTTTTTTATGCTGATTACGAATATAATAATCATTTCTATCGGAAATAAATTTCAGCTCCCCCCCTATATATGCCAATTCAGGATATATATTTCTAAATTAGGGGGGGGGGGGGGGTAAATTTTAAAATTACCTCCCAATTAAATCAGAAACAAAATTTGTAACGAGTCCGTTGATTTTGAATTAAAGTTATCGAGTATTTTGCAGTAGGTGGCATAGGCTGCATCAAGACAGACCAATTATAGACAGAGAAAAGCCAAGACAGATAGTCCAAGTATTTGAGAGGCAAATGTTTAAATGGCTGGGACACGGGTAAATGGCAGGAGTAGGCATGACTCTCTTATTGGACACACACGCCGCCAGCGGCCACCGCACCCTTTCGGGGGAGGGGGGTGGGGGGGACACTTTTTAATTGTGATAAGTGCTTTTTTAGTGTCTTGTTTTGAATTTATTACGTGATAGTGCCTTTTTCATGTTTTTTCATGTGTGTGTGTGTATGTATTAATAAAACATGTTGTATTTTTTGTAGTGATGATTTTATTCTGTAAATAAAAAATATGTATCATTCTTTAAAAATGTTTTATTTTCTTCTTCTTGAATCTGATTAGGGAAACTACTATTATTATTTATTGAAGGGAATGATGCAATCTACAGTCAGTTGTGTTTTGACATCGATGCAAGTGGGGACTATGTATCAATTTAAAACTCCATTTAGATCGTTTCTTTGCGGACCATCCATGTCCGGCAAAACGACACTTTTAACGAAAATAATTCAAAATAGTGATAAAATACTTTTAGAAAATCCAACAAAAATTTATTATTGCTACAGTGTTTGGCAATAATCCTATGATAGAATAAAAACTATTGCCCCAGACACGAAATTCATACATGGAATTGACATTTCAAACAGTATTGAATCAAACTCTTGGTTGATTATTGACGATCTGGCTGAATCCATTGAAGATTGGTCTCAGGAGATGTTACAATTGTTCACTGTCCGATCTCATCATCAACGGATCTCCGTGACCCTAGTTCTACACAATCTCTTTCAGCAGAGCAAGTGTATGAGAACACTTGCTTTGAATTGTACCTACTATATCATCTACTGGGTCGTTCGTAATTCCAGTTCTCTCATAACGTTAAACAGACAGGTGTATCCGGGTGAACCGAAATTTCTACTCTTGGCCAGCAATCAGACTAGCAACAAACCCACCGGCTAAATTCTACTGGAACTGAATCAGAACACACCCGAGGATTTACGTGTAGTCACCGATATTTTGACAATGAAATTACTGTATATCTGCCGGTGAACAGTAAAAAAAGGTCGTTAGTTGCACCGTCCTAGGTAATTCAAAACCACGACTTAGGAAGGCCATACTCAAACTTGGTGTCGACAGAGAATTCATTAATCTCATATCTGAACTTTTTTTAAATCTAACTGAAGGCAATATGCAACTGCCAGAAGATGTTAAGCAACAGACAAAGCAACATATTTCCCTTGTACGCTCCCTAGCATCAGCAGCAAGCAAAAATAAAGGATACGATTTTAAAAGAAAACAAATGCTTCAAGCGGGTGGTAACTTCTTTACACTTTTATTGGCAATCATTGCAGGACTTGTAAACAGTTTTCTCTAGAGAATGGCCAAACCCTATAAATTGACTCCAATTTAACTCGCCCTTTCGAAGACAATCTCAATAAATTCATTAACAATGAGACAATTGCCGACGATGAAAAATTAAATTCTGCTTCAAAATGCACTTCCTTGAGTCGACAAACTTAAACCCTATCGTGAGAGACCACTCAAAGTAAATGTCATTGATCACAATAAGAAAATGGCTCCATCATCATGATCATCATCATCATCAACAACAATAATACCAAAAGAAGAAGAAGAAGATTTGTCTACAGTGTTGCAGATCTAATGCCAAATTCCTATCGGGAACAGTGTAAAATACTCTTGACGTATCTCAATGACAGTGAATATGTTCAAATTGATGCTAATGGAAATCAAGATGTAATCCATGGCAAGATCAATATTCTACTTGATTTATTATCAGATTTGGTTACGAATCGTAAAGGACTTGTATCATTTGACAGTCATCTGCATACTTTTTTAAACTCATCAAACTTTCCCAAAAGCCTTATTACCAATAAACATGTTTTAGAACGACGAAGGAATTTAGTCAAATATCAAAAGATGTTTTTAAATCATTTTCGGAAAATACTAGCACGCCCAGTGGAAATGATTTGACAAGAGCTATGAGTTGAGGAGTCAAGCGAAGACGTCTTAATATCATTGCATCCCCCTCACCATCACCTGTTAGTATGCAAATGGGCAGTGGACACTACATTACGTGTTTACGTTCAAAATGGTTATGAGAATATTACGTTAACATGTTTATGAGAATATTGGTGCAGTGGGGAGTTTAAGTTCACCCTCCACACTTGCTAAAGTCACTGGACTTGACAAGGATCGGGCGGCAGAGTATCTACAGAATGAATCAAGTTACACTCTACATCGTAATCGTACAGTTCGTGGTAATCACTATCGAAAAACTAAAGCCTTTTTCCCATTACAAATACTACAAGTAAATATTTTGACTCTAGATGAGATTCAACGGTGTCACAATCACCCGTACATGTACATTCTACTTGCAATCAGTGTTTTTAGTCGCCATGCATATGCCATTCCACTGCGGTCCAAGAGAGGCGATGAAGTTGCTAAAGCTCTTGAAATCATCCTTGAAAAGGATTGCTATAAAAAGATTCAAACGGATCGGGGTAGTGAAGTGTTAATCCCCATGTAAAGAAGGTTCTACTGAAATATAATACAATCTTCTATCATAGTCATAGTCCAATAAAGGCAACATTGGCCGAACGGCTGATAAGAACTATTCGACTTTTAATTTCTGGATACTGCACTTTGAAAAATACTACTGCTTTTATTCATGATTTGGATAAAATCATGTTTATTTACAATCAACGTCCACATCTATCCCTGTCCAATTCAACCCTAACAGAAGTTCATCATGATGTCAGTACACTTGACACTTTTCTTAAACAATATTCCAATGGTGGTAATGAGAAGAAAAAGAAGAAATTCATTGTTGGTGATAATATTCGAATCAATCGAACTACTAATGTTTTTGAAAAGAGTAATTACTTATGGTCCACTGTTTTTTTAAAGTCTCCAAACTCTTGGACACTACACCCATAAAGTATCGTCTACGTGACATGAAAGATGATGAGATTCTTGGCGGCTTTTATGATTATGAATTACAGAAAGTTAAAAACACCGGAATCTATCAGATTGATAAGATATTAAAGACTCATTCTCAAAGGGGCATGAAGCAGTTGCTTGTTCGTTGGTTAGGATACAACTCTGATTTTGATTTGGGGATATCCACCGAGGACATACACAATGCCCTATTATTTCTTATGTAACGTTTATGTCCAACGTCTCCGACCCTCTCTGCAATGATTTGAATAAAACAAGTGATTTTTGGACGAAACTCTCCCCCACCATAAAATTCGATGATGGAAAGTATGAAGGTGCTCTTGTCGATTGTATTCTCAAAAATACATATGATATCCTGAGAAAAGATCGCACGTATGAGATAAAAGTTATACCATTCGATTGGTTACTCTTTGTCGAGTATGAATGGGTAGAAACACTTAAATCTAGTCACTATCCGGATGTTACACTGAGATATAAAGAATATGGTACTATGATAGATTTATGTCGTGCAATCAATAGAAAAATATCATATCGTAGGAAAGATACATTCCATTTTAATTATTCAATGGAATACGATAGGATTTACATACCTCATCTGTTGACACTGAAATTGTTTATCTCAATGATAATCTGAGTGATGTTCTTGGCTTTAAACAGAATATAATGAATGGGGAAAACGCAGGCACTTTTAGCAGGATGGGTCAAGTTATTTTTGCTGATTATCCACCCGGTTTCGCCTCGGACTCTTGCATATTTCTTTATGCATCGTTTGTGGAAACATCGAGAGTTGGTAATTCAAATGTCGCCCTCCTACGTGTTCTTGAACAAAAAACAACCCATGAGCATGTTCATCACTATAATATAAAGCATCTTCAGTATGTTCCTGTAAACACTTCGTATTCGGAACTCTGTCAGCTAACACTAAGAAGTGAATTAGGTGATCCTCTAGCAATAACAAAAGGTTTGGCCGTGATTACATGTCATTTTCGATCCATTCGGCAACAATAATAAAATGGCTAATAGAAAAAATGTATTTGTAAGTCCTGATATTGATTGCTATGTTACTGATATATTGCGCCGGTTGCCGCAGATTTTGCATCCTCTACTCTACACGATTGGGGGGATGGTAAAGATTTTAAAGAAAGTGTTTCACAAAATCTCAGGTCCAGCTCAAGATCTCTTGGTGAGCAATTGAAATCACGACAAAGTGGAAAAGGTTTTAAGAGGAGGAGAAACATCTCATCACTCATCAGTCTCTACTCAGGACAGAAGCGAAAGACATCATCACTCTTGCAAAGCAAATTAAAAATAAGAAAAAGAAACCAAGAAGAAAAAGTGTTACATCGACAAGGGATTTCTTTTCCTTGACTGAAATGGCATATCTACCCCACAAGGAATCTCATCTCACTGTCACCACATCTCTAAATATTTTCAATGCAGAAAGCGTGGATGTCAGTGTAAAACACGGGTTCTATGAACAATTCTATCCACAGCAACCCCTCTCTGAAAACATACATTTTCAAATTTATTCCAATGAAGACTACTTCATAGGTTTATCATCCACATTTATTGATTTAAAAGTTATGGTGAGGAAAAATTCTGACAATTTACCTCCCTCCAACTTCGATGGACTATCCTATGAAAATGGTATACTATACAATTTATTTAAACAAGTATGGGTCTACATAAATGGAACATTGGTGAGCACTAGCAACAATCTATCAAGCTATGCTAGTTTACATACAATTTATGTTGATGACTCCAAAGGCCTATAAGAAATTGAGAGGTCTGGCGATGGGTTATGACTATAGATCAAATTGTGATACTGATGGTGAACTCACTTTGGCAGTGAGCAAGGAGTATCATTTAGTTGGTATACTCAATAATGAAATACTCAATATATCCCAATGGATGCCCCCAATGTTAAAATTGATATAAAGTTACAACTTGCACCGTCCAATTTCATATTGAGAAAAACACTTGATGCAGCACCCGATGCTAATGTCAATCTCACCTCGGCAATACTTAATGTGCGAAAACAACAGGTTATGAGTTCTGTTGCTTTGGCAATTGAAAAACTAAGAGCCTCTGGAAATAATATCAAACTAGTCGTTTCTCACACAATCGCCAATCAATGTCATATTACCACTGGATCAAGTACCTACACCGATTCTTCATTTATCAATGGTGAAATTCCTTCGAAACTTGCCTTAGCTTTTGTAAAAATTACCAGGCACATAGAATCGCGTAAAGGTTCGCCAAGTGAATTTGAACTGTTTGGACTTTCTTCTTTTTTGTGTAAAGTAAATGGAATTCCTCTCTACAATTTGTCCTTTGATAAATCCTATAACACCCTATGTGAATTGACAATGCAATCCCTAGATCGAGATTCTCAACTATATGAAAATGGTATAACCAATCCAATGTTCGCAAAAAGTTATGGTATCATTGTTTTGGACTTGTCTGGTACTCAAGATATGAGTATTGTCCGAACGGGTACTGTACGTTTAGAGCGTACCTTTGACAAACCATTGACAGAGAGTGTCACATTAATCTCACTCAATCAATTTGAAACCTTTTGGGAAATTACCCCCGATGGTAGTGTTCTTTTAAACTTGGCACCATGAACACCAATCAAATAATCGATGTATTTAATATGGATCCTTTTATGTCCAAATATAAATCCTATTGTATACCCTCAGATTTCCTTCATCATATTAATACTGTTAATAAAAACATTATCACTTTTAATAGTAGTCCATTAACTGTGGAGACGGGTCATTGGCTATGCATCTTTCAAACAGCAAAGAAAATATAACTTTTGATCCTCTTGGTCTACCATATGCATTCTACACACCAAACATCAAAAACTACATTGAAGGAAGTGGAAAAACAATTATTCAAAATCGGATGTGAGTACAAGATTTATCAACCAAAAGCTGTGGTTTTCATGCATTACTTTATTTCCTTTTTCGATGTCGTGCTTATACTTTCAATGAATTCATCAATACATATGTATACAGTCTTCGTTTTTGGATTATTTTGGAGCAAAAAAGACCCTATCATGCTTTTATAGTATTCATGTAAGGTTTCTAGGAATAAGAGTTTTTGAAAAATATATGTAAATTTTTTTATACACAGAAAAAATGTGCACTATAAAAAGTCTATTTTCTTTATTGTTTAGATTTCTTTTTCTTCTTCTTCATAGTTATTTAGACTGTCATCATCATAGTCGTCGTCGACAACGATTAGTTGTGGCATATCATTGGGATTAAACTTTTAATGATCCTGGCATGCAAAGGGTCAAAGTTTCCACAATATATTTCAACTTCATTTTTATTAAATCTTCTTATGAAGTCAATGATATTATTATGACTCATATTGCAAAATTCACCTGTTTCTATCTGTTTATTTGAAGTAATGTCGCACACAATATTTTCTTATGAAGAATCACTTTCTATAACAGCCAAATAAAAATCCCTCGGTTTATAATCATTGCTTGCTTTGTCATGACAGTGATGACAATGGAACCATACTCTATTCACTTTTTTACATTTGAAAAGGGCTTCAAATTCTTCCTCTTATTACATTTTAAATCCGCAACGATACCAATCTATTAAAAATAAGCTGAATTCGCGTTTAGGGTTTTTTCCAATCACTCCAGTGTAAGTATTTTCCCATTGGTCACACTTATCAAAATGACAATTGAAGCATAGATATCCTTTAGGATTAAAGTCGCAAGTCTCTTTAAGACAGGTAATACATTCTTTGATCAGCATAGTAGAGCCTTAATGTAGTTTACACGGATACCATAATCTACATTTTTCATTCTAGTCATCAATTGCAGTATCACTTCTCACAAGATGACCAGCTGCCTAATGTATATAAACATAGTGAACATGTATGATACATTTTTTCGAAGTTGTCCGTCTCACTGCCAAAAAGAAACTGACTCAAAATCAATAGAAAAAAACATTGTCTTCTAGGAGGAGGAGGAGGAGGATTAATCGAGTATCGTCACAAAAACTAATTTCCTATTGTTTTAAAGATTTTAATTTCTAGGTAGTGGTTAAAAGCAAAATCACAATGTGATTTACTTTTGTTTCATTCAATATATCGACACATTAGCTCAATACGTTTGGCTCACAGCGTTTAAGCTTCATACAGCAATCCAAAGCTGGAGAATCAGTTCATATTAAGCTGTACTGTTTATCTAGAGTTAATATTTTCTGTTGTAGAGCTAATTCCGGTACTCCATCATCTAACACTAACATTTTTCCAGTTTGACTAGATTCCGTAAGATCTTCTGTTTCTCAAATCCAATCATTTTCCTTCTTGATACTCCCACAACCAACTATAGAATAAAATAGCTATTTGAAGTTTCTATCATTTGTATAACCCCGTTGCCTTTTGGACACCCCCACTATAGAGAGAGAGAGAGAAAGCTGAGTAAACGGTTATATAGGTTGTCTAATCAAAAAAAAGCATTATAAAAAAACATTTTTACTCACAGAAATGTGATACAATAACAAATTTTAACTCTCGTTGTATTAGGTGAGACAAACCGTTTTTCTCGGTGTGCTTCATAAAAGCATTCAATCCATGCTGTAGTTGTGATAAATACATTATATTCATTTTTGCGGCAAAGCATAATTGTTCATCTGACTTAAATTTACTCAATGATATAACGTATCTGCCAAACATCTAATCCCACTCAAATGTTAGTCGGGAATCCTTTCCACTTTCAACTGCTACATTGGGAGCCCTTGTCTTCACAACATCACTGTCAGCTCCTTCGAGGTGTAATAACGTGAAACTACTCATTTTCACAATATTTGAACGTTTATTTCTCCAACTTGAAATAATGTAAACTAATCAAATTCAACTCATTGACTGAGATACTAACTCGGTATCGGACTTTTAATATCCACGCTCAATGTCAGAGTAAAAGCGTCAACTCCTATAATCATGCTACAATGAAGATTCATGTCTAACATTAAAACATCCATTACAGCCTGAAAAACTATTAAAACCGTCTATCCATACAATAAAACATCCATACAAAAAAAAACATTAAATAAAACACCAACCATATAATAATACGTATAATCAAACATAAAGTAACACACATATTCAACCATTTGTCAAAAACCATCTCTGTAATAACAATCAGACTCCCATACAATAAAAGATCAAATATAACACCCATACAATGAACAATAAAAATCCATAAACATAAAACATCCATATACCTGTATTGTCTCTTTAATTGATACAATAATGTCCTACCTGTCCGCTACCTTTAATTGAAACAGTAATGCCCCACCTGGCCGCTCTCTTATATTACTACAGTAATGCCCCATCTGGCCGCTACATTTAATTGACACAGTAATGTCCGACCTGTCTTCTACCTCTCATTGAGACAGTAATGTCCTACCTGTCTTCTACCTCTCATTGAGACAGTAATGTTCTATCTGTCTTCTACCTATCATTGAGACAGTAATGTCCTATCTGTCTTCTACCTCTCATTGACACAGTAATTTGCTACCTGTCTTCTACCTCTCATTGAGACAGTAATGTCCTATCTGTCTGTTACCTATGATTGAGACAGTAATGTCCTATCTAGCATGTACCTTAGATTGACCTATCACTACTATGGTTATCTCAAAATTTTGATCGGGTGACTTTGGAAAAAAATGAGCGTGGGAGGGGACCTAGTTGCCCTCCATTTTTTGGTAACTTAAAAAGGGCACTAGAACTTTTAACTTTCGTTCCAATGAGCCCTCCCAGGATATTCTAGGACCACTGGGTTGATACGATCACCACTGGAAAAAAAATAAACACGCGTCCGTGATCTTTCTTTTGGCAAAAAATGCTAAATTCCACATTTTTGTAGATAGGTTCTTGAAACCTCTACAGTAGGGTTTTCTGATACGCTGGATATGATGGCGTGATTGTCATTAAGGTACTATACTTTTTAGGGGGGTCTTTCCCCCTTTTTTCTAAAATCATCCAAAGTTTCTCAGGCGTGTAGTTTTGATGGGTAAGACCAAACTTGATGAAACTTATATATTTGAAATCAGCATTAAAATCTGATTCTTTTGATGTATCTATTGGTATCAAAATTCCGTCTTTTAGAGTTTTGGTTACCATTGAGCCGGGTCGCTCCTTACTTACAGTTCGTTACCACGAACTGTTTGATGAAGCAGCAGTAAAAATGAAAATTATGACCGACATTATCTCTGCAAAAGGTCTATCTATTCTATATTTTTTAAATATTATATATAGTCTGTGCAGTATTTTCTGTTAAAAAAAAAGATGTAAAACATGCAATAAAATTAGTCTAAGTTGAATGTGGTGCTCCTATAACCTGTATGACAGTACGAAGGACACCTAAAATGAAAACTAATTCATTAAATTGGTCAAGTGCAAACTTACACAGCCATATACGTCTTAAATTAGTGTGAAAAACCGATAATTCATTTTTTAAGGAGAAAGATCGCCAGTCTACATAATGTATTTCAATAGGAAAGTTCGTGGCCTATTTCAAAAATAAAGAAAGTGTACTGTTAAACAGCAGAAAATGAGCAAAAAATAAATAAATCAGCATATAGCCTTAGAAAGTGTTGTTTTCTTGTATGTTCTGGTAAAAGAGAAATTGGAACCTAGTTCAGCAAAGCTCTTTTTTTTGAAAAATACTTTTAAGGAATGCTTCTTGAAAAGAGCTTGGCTAGACTAGGCCTAGTCTTGATGTTACTAGGATTTTCGGCACTCCAGGATCTTTTCACCATGAAGCAGTTTAAAGGTAAACATCAATGATTCTAAAAGTAAGTATCAATATTTAGGCTACCCTGTTGGTCATTTTTTCGGACTTAATGACTTCCACTGATAGCCTACCTTATGTAGGCTAAGGTAAGACACCTAATAGGCTGTGTGATTTGCTTGAATATTTTGATATAAATCTACCTCATAGTTTTTATATAATAGTAGCATATACCTTTTATGCTTTTTTTATGTTAGAAGTGAGCACTGTTTGACTTTTAAAGTCATTGGTTCTTTATGGTCTAAGCAACAAATATTGTCATTTACTCTTATATAGAAACCACTATAAATTCAAACAATAGACAATATTGTGTTTCCTTTAAACATGGAGAATGATAAAAAGTCTTCTGTATGACTTTTTAAACATCAAATTACTATAGAAAATCATGAATAAAGTTATACAGAATACTTTTTGGTTTTCTTATTTAATATATGATCCACTAAATGTCATACAAAAGAAATTACATTACCCCACTGATACATAGAGAAAACAACAAAGTCATACAGATGGCTTTTCATAGCCGCCTACACAACTTCATGTATAGAGCAGCCTAAATAAAGTCATACAGATGACTTTTCAATTTATCATTCTACTATAAAGCATTATGAATAAAGTCATACAGATGACTTTTTATACATCCTGCTATTATAGAGCAAACATAAATAAAGTCATACAGATGGCTTTTTATACCTCATACTATTATAGAGCAAACATGAATAAAGTCCTACATATAACTTTTATGCCTTTCTTTTAGTCACACAGCTTTTTATACCTCATACTATTATAGAGCAAACATGAATAAAGTTCTACATATGACTTTTTTATGCCTTTCTTTTATAGCAAATTTAAATAAAGTCATACAGATGACTTTTTATACCTCCTGCTATTACATAGAGAAAACAACAAAAAGTTGTACAGATGGCTTTTTATAGCCTAGGCCTACATGATTTCATTTATAAAGCAGCCTAAATAAAGTCATACAGATGACTTTTTAATATATCATTCTACTACAAAGCATTATGAGTAAAGTCATATAGATCCCTTTTTATGCCTCTTGTTATTATAGAGCAAACAAAAATAAAGTCATACAGATGGCTTTTTATACCTCCTTCTATTACATAGAGAAAATAACAAAAAGTCATTCAGATGGCTTTTTATAGCCTAGGCCTATATGATTTTATTTATAGAGCAGCCTAAATAGAGTCATACAGATGACTCTTTAATATATCATTATACTATTAAGCATTATGAATAAAGTCATACAGATGACTTTATGCCTCATGTTATTATAGAGCAAACATAAATAAAGTCATACAGATGACATTTTATGCCTCATATTATTATAGAGCAAACTTAAATAAAGTCATACAGATGACTTTTTATACCTCTTGCCATTATAGAGCAAACAAAAATAAAGTCTTACAGATGACTTTTTATACCTCAAACTATTATAGAGCAAACTTAAATAGTCATACAGATGACTTTTTATACCTCTTGCTATTACAGAGCAAACAAAAATAAAGTCTTACAGATGACTTTTTATACCTCATCAAACAGTTTGTGGTAACGAACTGTAAGTAAGGAGCGACCCAGCTCAATGGAGACCAAAACTCAAAAAAACATAATTTTGATACCAATAGATACATCAAAAGAATCAGATTTTAATTCTGATTTCAAATATATAAATTTCATCTAGTTTAATCTTACCCAACAAAAGTTACGCACCTGAGAAAATTTGGCTGATTTTCGAAAAAAGGGGGAAAGACCCCCTAAAAGTTATAGAACCTTAATGAAAATCACACCATTGTATTCAGCGTATCAGAGAACCCTACTGTAGAGGTTTCAAGCTCCTATCTACAAAAATGTGGAATTTTCCTATTTTGCCAGAAGAAAGATCATGGATGCGTGTATATGTGTTTTTTTTTTTGTTTTTTTTTCTTTTCCCCAGAGGTAATTGTATTGACCCAGTGGTCCTAGAATATTGTAGGAGGGCTCATTGCAACTTAAATTAAAAGTTCTAGCGCGCTTTTTAAGTTACCAAAAAATGGAGGGCAACTAGGCCCCCTCCCATGCTCATTTTTTCCCAAAGTCACCCGATCAAAATTTTGAGGTAGCCATTTTGTTCAGCATAGTCGAAAATCTAATAAATATGTCTTTTAGGATGACTTAATCCCCTATAGTTCCCAGGGGAAGGGCTGCAAGTTATGAACTTTTCCCATTGCTTACATATTGAATTGGTTATTTGGGAAGTATACAGACATTTTCAGGAAGGATTTTTTTCTGGTGGGGGGGATGGAGGAGGAGGTTACTCGGGAGAATCTTTCCGTGGAGGATGTTTCTTTGAGGTAAGGAACATTTCTATGAAGGGGGCGCCAGATTTCCAAGCATTATTTAAAAAACGATCAGAAATCAAATTTAAAAAAAACAAGTTTTTTCAACTGAAAGTAGGAAGCAACATTAGAACTTAAAACGAACAGAAATTATTACGTATATGAGGGAGTTATCACCCAAGTCAATACCTCGCTCTTTACTGTACAGTTTTTTTTAGTGCTTTCAAAAGAGCTATTTAGTCTATCTAAAGTACTTTTGCTACTCAGCGGTTGTTGAATTAATTTTTTTTTTAACTTCTAACGCATAGTGCTTGTAATTTACCAAGAGTAGAACCCCATCACATGCGTAATAACTTAGACGTAATAGAAAAAAACAATAAAAAAACAAGCGATACGGCTCAATAGTAATCGAAACTTTTAAAAACGGAATTTTGATGCCAATAAATGTATTAAAAGATTGGGCTTATAATGCTGATTCTAAATATATAAATTTTATTAAGTTTAGTATTGCTCATCAAAGGCTACGAGCCTGAGAAAATTTACCAGATTTTTTAAAGAGGGAGGAAACATCCCCTACAAGTGAAAGAATTTTAATGAAAATCACACCGTCAGATTCAGCGTATTAGAAAACCCTATTACATAGGTTTCGAGCTCATATCTGCAAAAATCTGCAACTTTGTATTTTTTGCCAGAAGAAAAATATACGAATATAGAAGTTCGTTACGTAAGTTAATTTGTAAATTAAGTCAAAAACAAATTTAGAGACATCCATTTAGCAAAATAAAAGTCAAAATTCTAAGCAAATTTTGTTTACTTATTCAATGACGGGGAGCCAAAATAATAGCTACATTAACTAAAAAACGATCAGAAATTAAATAAAAAAACAATTTTTTTAAAATTAAAGTAAGGAGCAACATTAAAACTTAAAACAAACAGAAACGCCTCACTCTTTACGCTAAGGTTTGACTCTGTCTCACAACTTTATTTTTTAAAACAATATTACCATTCTGTATATATATATATATATATATATATATATATATATATATATATATATATATATATATATATATATATATATATATATATATATATATATATATATATATATATATATATATATATATATATATATATATATATATATATATATATATATATATATATATATATATATATATATATATATATATATATATATATATATATATATATATATATATATATATATATATATATATATATATATATATATATATATATATATATATATATATATATATATATATATATATATATATATATATATATATATATATATATATATATATATATATATATATATATATATATATATATATATATATATATATATATATATATATATATATATATATATATATATATAAAAACATATATATATAAATATAAATATATATATATATATATATATATATATATATATATATATATATATATATATATATATATATATATATATATATATATATATATATATATATATATATATATATATAAAAAATATATATATATATATATATATATATATATATATATATATATATATATTGCCCTGATTTCAATATTTTCTGAGGTTTTCTCAACCTTCATCAATATAGTTTCAGACGAAGTCCAAGCCCTATAAAATATAAAATTTCCATAAAGTTCACAACCTGTATTAGAGGAGTTTAACTCCTATTTCTGAAAAATATGAAAAAAGATTCTAGTGATTAACTTTAAAATGCATGAAAGATTTTGTTGTTACATCAATTGTATTAAGTAAAGAGGCACTTACAAAATGACTTCTATGCATAAAAAACACTCATCAATTAATAAAATACTTATAAACACAAAGAAATCAATTACAGAAAGAATTTATAAAAACAACTTCTATGCATCAAGGAACCCAGTATAGAGGCCACTTGACTCAAGGAATCTCTCTATTCTTCATGTAAACACAGGATGGAAGGGGAACTCTGATCCTTTCTCCAAGATAATTATAGACAGTCCTTACAAATTACATGTAGGCAATGTACCTCATCCATCTAAAAAAAGAGAAAAAGAAAATATAACTACTCTTTCACAAATCTAAAAATCCATCAATAGTAGGGGTTCTATTTACTAGTAGCAATTACTCCATGTATTCCTGACTTTTTCAAGTTGTAAGGAGGCCTTATTTTTGTGTAAATTTAGTAACTCAATTTCAGTAAAAGTTGCAATCAAAGGTTTGAGCCTTATGGATGTTTCGAGGTAACCCTTGGATCCTTTCTGATTAATTAAGAGATACGTGATCTAATTAAAATTGATTATAGGATAGAAAAGGGCTGATATCACCCTTGTAAATAACTCAAGATTTTGTTAGAATTTATTCTATTTGGTGGTTGGTCTCATAGTTTTTTCTGTATATTTCCTTTTAGTAAAGCTGGGTCTGTCTAAATAAAGGATAAAATTTATTAAAGAATACAATAATCTAAGAGTAACTAAATTTAAAAACTCCAATGACCTTCCGTACCGTGAGTAATATGTGATATATTTAAAATATAAAAAAATAAAATTGTTTCTAAGCATATTTCCAATATAAATGCCTCGTAGCATTCCAGACGTTTTAAAGAGTGGAAAAGCTACCGGTCGAATCAGGGCACTAATCAAGGAAGACGGTTTTGAATTTTGCAAAAATACTTGGCAATAAAAAATCACGAGACAATGTCTTATACAGGAAGTTTCAAGTTATCATAGGAATATGAATGTCTAATCATCAGAATATTGAAAATTACATTATTGGGCAATCAGTTAGCATACTGAGTTTAGTTTGTAAACATAATGACAAAGTCCACAGGAGTTGGGCCAATCGTGAAATAGTTCTTAGGGCGCAGAATCAGGACTGGAAATATATAGTGATGAAAAGTGTTTTTCGCGGGATTATGATGATAGATATTATGATTCTACATTCTGCGACATTATGAAATTGTCAGTCTGATTGAAGTGAAGCCTTGCTCATATACATACATTGTTGTACACCTGAAATTTAAGTTTCAATAAATCCATTACTTTTCTATTTGTGTTTGTTCTTATTTATATGCCTGTATCTCATCGCATTGTAGATAACTAGTTCAATTGTACACCATCTGAAACGTTCCAATGAAGTCTGATAGCCCTATAAAGTATGATTGTGCTCCTAGTTTACCTGTTACCCAGACAAATTTATCACCTCGCATAAAAAAGCTAATTCATTACTTAATATATTTTATTTTCTCTCAAAGTGATTCGTTTTGCTATCTACCTACTTTGTCATAAGACTTATTCCTTTCCTCTCAGCACAATGAGCACGGTTTGTCGTAGAACTAGTTTATATTGACTCATCGGCTTAATGTCAAACCTAAGTATCACAAGCAAAACAATTCCATAACGGTGGAGTAGGCCCAATCCCTAATAATACAGTATAAATCCTTAATAGCACGATTGACATGGTCACAAGTGGTACAGGGCCGACAACCATTGAAAATCACGAACTAATAAAATTCCCCCTTCAGAACCAATGAAAATTCCCCCGGCAGAACTGGCATGGTCGATAAAATCGGAGGAAACAATATAAGCAAGCCATTCCGAGAAATACTTAATTTAAATTTGAATCTCTAAAAAAATAAATCTATATAAGGAAAAGTTTCGTGGTCTATAATCAGTAGGCTATTATAGGGAAACCTTTATAGAATTGCTCGTATGAATTGAATGCTTTCCCCAAATAGATTCAGTGCGGAAATAAAATCATAGTGAGCTATCCGATCGCGACAATGTCGGAAGAACTAAGTACACTATCAATTCTACAGACGTTCTTCTCAGAAGAAGTAGAAATAATAAACTACATCCCATAAAGTGATGAACAAACAAGTATTAGCGCATTAAATATAGAATTAGCTCAATTTTTAGGATTAACCAAAACAGAGCTAAAAAGGTTAGTAGGTATGCTCCTTCTAAGATTAAAAGGGCAAGCCTTAGCGTTTGTATAAAAAGTTGAAAATACCATTCGGAAAGATAACAATTTTCCAATAAATGCAACAGAAAATTTTTAACAACATTCAAACAAAGATTCATAGAAACTAGTTCACATAATAAACTAAAACATAGAAGTGTATGCTTTGACCATACACAGAATATGAGAGAATATTTCGCTATATACGAATTTCAGTAGAATCAAAATTCGGAAAAAATTCAGGAGAACTCTATGAAGAAACCATACTACAAGCACTTTTATAATATCGACCCGAAAAATTTTGTGGGTTGATAATATTCAAGAGAATTCAGACGCCAGATATCGAATTTCAGGAGGTGGAACGAAGAGTTAACATTCATAACATGGTTGCCCATCACATATATATAAAGATAAAAAACTATTGTGAATCAACTACAAGACCAATTTCACTTGAAGGTCAAATCTACACAAGTTCATTTTAATGATATAACTCCCCAATGTTACAAAGAAATAAACCAAAAAAACACAATAAGCAGAATAGAGCAAGATTTGAGCCCACTAAATAAATCAATCAAGCAAATAAATCATGGAAATAGTTTCACAACTGTAATGTGTTACAATTCTAATCGATCTGGGCATATTGCGAAAGAGTGCCGCTTTAGGATTGGAGACATAACGGTACCAGAGAGTGACGTCGGTAATACACAAAACTACGGCAACCCTTTAGTCAGGAGAAAAATTTTTAGCGCCATTGGTACATTTGGCTATAGGTAGCTTAGAGTGTAACACTCAGTACCTCAAAATATTTACAAACAGAATTTTCCTAACCCTTCCCCCAATAGGTAAATAATTTATTGAGTGAAAAACCAAATTATTCTCCAGAAGCGCTATGGTGTAAGGGTAGTCTATAGAAATACTGAAAACTGCCTAACGGGACATACAGTTTTTTTAACATGCTCTCCTTTACGGTTCGGAATAGTAGCTAAAACCGGCAGGAAAAATCCGAATAACCATAACGACACATGGAATAATTGACGAACTATTAGAGATCCATTACCTAGAGAGCACAAGAACACGTCCGAATCCCTAATTCAGAAACCAAAGTATAACGTAGATCCACAAGGAAAGCCGTCAGGCTCCTCAAAAGAATAAACCGAAACCTAAAGGGGCATAGAATATTTTACGAATTTAATCCAATAGAATTACCATTTTGTAATAATAGTAATAATAAAATACATATATTCAATAATTTTTGTATGACGAATGTTTACTTTAAGGCACTAATTGACTCTTGTGCAACGGTTAATATCACAAACTCATACCTATTTAATAAGTTGTCTCCACGTATTAGGCGACGAAAGTATATTAATAATACAAATTTAATTAGCGTAACAGGGCATAAATTGGACGTAAGAGGTTCAATTCGTCTAAATGTGAAATCATATAATAGAATTTTCTTGACAAACTTTATAATATGCAACAATTTTCTATATGTGATCACTATAGGTTCAAATTTTTTAAGGTCAAATAAAATGCTATTAGATATAGTAAACAAGTGGTTTGTATATCTGGCAATCACCCATTTTTTTACTCTAAGAGATTGCAACAGAGGTTATGAAGAGAATGTAACAGTAAATAGAATTTCCGGCGGTATACTGTCACAATCTTTCCAACCTCATGTCTCGCTACAAAGAGGACATGGCATAACCAGAAATTTGCTTTACTTATTCTGGGAGATATTGCAGAAATGAAGTAAATTTAAATAATAAGTGGGAATGAATCTGCAAAAATAAAAATAGGAAACATGTGCCTATATAGGTGGAACGAAATCAAGTAAAAAGTGAAATCATGGAAAATAGCAGGAAGCCCCGATTCAGTTAATGTGCAGCCAACGCTATTTGCGGATAGTCCCAGTCTAAATTTAATAAACAATGAAAATAAAGAAAAATATTATGAATTTGCAATACAAAAAATAAAGGCCCCTCCCATAGCGATGAAAATATTTATGTAACGAAGATGACAGAACCATTGGACAAGAAACCTGAATTGAGGTTTACAATCCTATCGAAGGGAATTTCCAAAAGCATGTCATGTAAAGAACAGATTAAGACGTAAAACAAAGAGGAAAGTTTAATTCGTTTAACTAACGACCTCAAGGATGATAAAACAACAGTAAACATGGGGGTTTTTGTGGTTTAAATCCGACTCATTTTAGAAGATGATTTAAATAGGCTATGGATTTTACTAAGAAACCGAGTAAACAAAAATATAACTACTTTGAACACATTAATTCTAAAGATGTTGCAATTCGTAAAAAAGTTTAATATTGATCATACTACTACCTTGGAACTTAAGAAAAAACAATTCGAATTTTAATGGAACTTCAAAGATTTATTTTCCGCATCCGAATGTGACATCGGACTGACACCGTTTTATTGACATTCAACTTTAAAAACTGTTAATACTGTTACGAAACCGCCATATCGTATACATTATAAGCACAAAGGGTGGTTAAACACTAAAATTCTTCAAGTACAGAAAAATTAAACTATACACCCCTGTATAATTCCGTATTCAGTACATGTAATTTTGGTCCAAAAAAAGAATAGTAACATGAGACTCATAGTAGATTATAGAGCCATTAACAAACAAGTAGTTAGTGATAAATTTCCTTTACCAAGAATAGATGAAATTCTTGACTCTATTTCAAGTAAAAACAAAATTTTTACTTCTCTGGACCTTACTCAAGGCTACCACCAAGTGAAAATAGCCGAAAAAGATGTCTATAAAACTGCATTTTCTACAACTGAATGTAGTTCACTATGAATACTTAAAGAGTATCTTTTGGACTTAAGGTGAATTCCAATAGAATAAATATACCAATAATGCGCATATTCAGAAAACTGCATAACATTCTCCTCTGCTTCAACGTCTTCCTTCACGCAGGAGAAAATACTGAAAAGAGCATAACAATTTTAGCTAAAGATTTCAGTTAAGTCATAAAGTGCTCTCTTAAATACAAGCTAGAAAAAGTAATTCTATTTTAACCTAAAATTAAAGTTTTAGGAGTAGTGGCGACGCAAGGAGATATATCCCCAGACCCAGACAAAATAAAATGTGTTGAAAACTTCAAAGCCTCTCGAACTACGAAAGAATTAAGAGGAATTTTAGGTCTTACTGGCTACTTTAGAAAATTCCTGCGCAATGACGCCCAAATTGCAAAACCCATCACGGAATTAACTAAATGGAGCTCCCAGAGAGTAACCTGGTTCCAAGAGTCTCAAAATTCCATATATGATCTCAAAAAGGCCCTCTGTTTTGAACCAATAATATAGCTGCCTCATTTTTAAAAAAGACGATTTATGGTTCCAACCAACGCTAGTTTAAAAGACACCGGTTCTATTCCTTTGCAAATAATTCCCATGTGAAACCCTGATTCTTTACAACGACCTTCTAATAAAAAAAAAGAAAAAGTTATCTACTATTAGAGCAGAGACTTAAAAAAAAGCGAAAGTTATTATTCCGCTACGAACTCAAAATTATTATTTATAATCCACCACCAGGATAAATTTAGACATTAATTAATTGGTAGAAAATTTAAACTACGTTCATAACATAAATGCCTGCAATACCTCCGCACTTCTAAAAACCCCACGCGAATCCCATCTAGATGGAATATGAGAATCCAAGACCTAGACTACGAATTTGAATATTTAAAAGGTAAAAAAATGCCGCTTGTGACTTCTTGAGTCGATTCCCAGAAAATACTCCGTCAGCGATAAAAAGCAACAAATTTTTATTTTATAAAACCGAGAAACCGAGAATGCCTTCGGAGGCTGAGGAAAATGAAATTAACGCAATCAATACTTAGAATAAATATAAATATAAAAAACACAATAAATAACATAATAAAGGAATATTAAGATAAGCATGGCCTCTTGTCCATAGAAAATGTGAACAGAAATAAAAAAAGGACGATATAGTCTATGTAATTAATAATTATATTTAAATTGAGTACTCATTGCAAGATAAGTTCGAAGCTATCTGAATAGAAAAAGATAATTTTTACTTTAGATCTGAGACAGAAATATCATGCGGATTTTTGAAAGTCAAAAAAAAGAGTAACCAAAGTTCAGTAATACCTCTCACACCTCAAAACTTAATAATACCCGCCTTTGAATATTTTCATTCAGATATAGGTGGACATTTAGGAATAACGAAAACTTTCCATAAATTGAAACAATATTTTTATCTGCCGTCGGCGTTAACAAAACTTAAGGAATTTGTCAGTACATGCGAAGCGTGTAACTTAAGAAAAAAAACCCAAGCTTATCCTAACCCCCCAATGGGAAGAGTCTCGGTAGCAAGGTTCCCCTTCGACATTGTCTCATTTGATTTATATGGAACCAGTGGAGGCTTACCTGTTTCCAACAGGGGCCATAATTGTATTCTTTCAGTCATAGATCACTTTTCTGGATTTACTTTTGCTAAAGCAATAGAGAATCAAGGCGCGTACGCCACGAATAAGGTGTTAGCGAAAATTATTTTTAAATTTTGGCATTCCAAACAAAGTTATAAGAGATAACAGAAGTAATTTTGTTTCTGATGTAACAAAAGATTTAATGAGTTTTCTTAACATAGAGAAATTGGTGACGTCCCCTTACCACCCAAAAGCTAATTGTAAAATAGAAAGTAAACATAAAATATTTTCGAATGCCTTAAACATTTATAAAAAAGACAACAGGAATGACAGGGATAAATTTCTACCATATTTGGTCAATATAATAAACACTGCTTATACAGAGACAATTAAGGAAAGTCATTTCAATTTGTTATTCGGCGGCAACTTCCGAGTATCGTGTAGAGATGTTATTAAGTGTCGACATTATTACAATAGAACTGAGGATTACAAACAAGAATTCTTAAATAGGATGCGATAAACTTAAAAGATAATTAGACAAGACTTGGAAAAATGTAAAATAAGTCAAGAGCTAAGAAACCTACCCAAAGTCAAAGGGGATATAGATCTTAAGATAGGAGATTGCGTCTACCTAAAGAACGAGACAAAAAAGGAAGGCAAAAACCTTCCAATAAATACTCTGGACCGTACATAATAGTCAAAAAGTACGATAACGAGTTTAGTTTTAAAATGGTGAGCCCCGGTAATGAAAGAATCTATAAGGCACATGTTAGACGAATAAAAAGAGACAAATTCTTAGAAAGTCGGATACTACGTCCCTTTTCTACCGATTTTTCAGACGCAGAACACAATACCCCCAAATCAAGACTGTCAAAGCTAAGACCCTTTAATTTAAAGCAAGACTATTTCGAAAATGAGAGTGACGAGGAAAACTTTGAAGAATTTTTAGCTAGGAAAAATCTAGCTATTCCCAAAAGAAAATCCCTAGTACAAGCGAGAATAAAACCGCCAAAAAGTCTAGAAAACTCATCATCAGAGAGCGCAGGAGAATTAGATTATACGATATCTCCAAAAACCCATTTTTTTCCGATAGAATTTCGACCCCTTGTCCCCCCCAAAAGATTTTCAGACGATATGGTTTCCCCACCAAACCCATTAGGGGGTCACCTGTCACTGTAAGAGGAATTGAAGAGAGCTGTAAAAACTCCAGGTATCATCGGAAAATAAATTGCCCTCAAACACTCGATTGAGACAAATCTGTAAGAGGTTATGGACCTAGTAAGTTTCCCTATAAATTCAAGGCAAAGAGCACTGCCTTGGAATCAAACTCCCGAAGATGCCCAGGAAGGAAATTTTCCTCGCATAATCGTGTCCATTGTGATGGAAAAACAATTGAGTTCAGTTGGGAAAAAACTAATACGAAAAATGCACCATCCCTCTTAAAAAGTGGCTTTCACAAAGTGGAGGAACCCCGCAAAAATTTTGATCCGTCTCAAAGTCCCCAAGAGTCTTTCAAGTCCCCCGAATTGAAATCTCTAAGCGAAACTCAAATAGTACTTTAGAGAATAAACCTTCTACTTCCTGAGGGGCAAGTACTTATGAAGGAAGGGCAGGGGATACCTCAAAAACCCGAAATGCCACTTCTTAGAGTTCTAATGTGGAATCATCGGAAACCAGTTCTGAAGAATCTGACGGCGAATCAGATCATATGGTAGTTAAAGAAATAAGGAAAGCAAACCCGACTTCAACGACCGCGCATGCGAAAGAAACAAAATTAAAAGGTCAAGAAATTTTGAAAAAACAATACAAGAAATTTGATGTTATATCCCTAGCAAAACCGAAAAAGAAAAAACCGCAAGAAGTCGAGGAGAAAGTAACGACACAATCGGGTAGAACGGTTAAAAAACCTGATAGATGGAATTACCCCTAGTCAGTACTGTATTAAGGGATTTTAATGGATAGGCGTTACAAAAGAATAATAATTAAAAAAATGTTATATCACGAGTACAAATCACACTACTATAAAAATACTATATAAAAATGCTGCTCTAGATGTATCAGTTCCCAAAAACAAAGTTCAAATAAAAGGTCACATTGCGAATAACTATTTCGAATCGTTTCCCTTAATATAAAAAGTCTACCCGTACCATTTCAGTACGATGTATACAGTCCAACTGAAAGAAGCCGGGGTGTTGCCTGGCGGTATGGAGTATGGTGGGTAATGATATTGAAGTTTCCCAGGCCATACTTCGAGCCGACAGACTGGCTCCCAAATCTCCCAACTCCAGGACAATTCCCAATCCCAAAGAACATATCAAGTGAAATTTAATTGAAATATTGTAGAGGCACTGTTAACTATAAGAACAACCCAAAGGTCGGGCTAAGAGTTTTCTTATAAATGACAATGTCTCATATGGTACTCCCCAAGGCAGCATTATCAACCGTGAAGCAATATAGTTTGATTCAAAATATAAGTGGCTAGTGAGAAAGGCCTGATATAGGAAGCTCGTGGTTGACTGATGACGACAAGTGGTGTTTAAAGTTCTATTTGGCACATTATGCCTACTGAGTAGCTCACTTACGAGAAACAACTGTACCTCTACAAAAATGAACTAATGAATTGAATAAACCAAACTACACCCAGTTATTGAGATTAATGACGGATTTTATTTTGTGGGAAGTTTATGTTCTGTCTCGCCTACGAACGGTGTTTTGTTTAGTTCGTTGGTGGGACGGTTCCTATACTCCTCTACAAAAACCAACCTGTCGTACACTATTCCCAATATAGAAAATGAGGAAAGAAAAACCTCAAAATTGTCCAAAATAGAAAAGAATAAAGGGACATTAAGGCTTACAAAAATAAGAGAAGCATTAGATTCCCAGTTCCCCTATTTACTAATGAAGACCAGAGATTAACGTACGTAGATAATAAATACGGATTATTCTCAACCATTATTTGATGCAACATACTACTGACCGTATGTCTCGTATTCACAATTTTCCAGACTATGAAAACCTTATTGACTTTTAACAGTGATAGAATCCTGAGACCAAGGAGGCAAAACTCAAAAAAAGAACCGGGGAAAATGGCTGAAATGCAGAAGTCAAACCCGGAACCACACGAAAATGTCTAAGCCAAGAAAAAGGGAAGACATTAGAAAACGAGTGGGTATAGAGGTCTCCACTCGTCCTTGCTATGTCTAGTTCCCTCATTGTAAGTGTTGTTTACGTAAAACCGTGCAGTTACGACGCTGCAATATGCGTTTCATAAAAAGCACGGAGGTGCGTTAACACTGAAGGAATGAAATTTATTGCAGACTTTGACCTCAAACCTAAAGACATTTCGTAAGTTAATCTTACATGGTTATTTTAAATATAATAAAAAATTAAATAAGGGTTGAATGACATTGAAACAAAATGCGTGTAATAGCGTAAACTAACAAGCATAGTAAGAGACCTTACTTATAATTACAGAAGTTAATCTTTTATATCGTCGTTTTTCTATAACAACTTAGAAGAAATTTCTGTTTTAGATTTCCAAATGGAATCCTATTTGAAACTAAAATGATAATAATGTCGTTTTGTTAAAATCAATACATGCGTAATAATATTAACGTATTTGTTTAATATTGTCTTGTAGCGAAAAATTCGCCATAAATTTACTCAACCGTATTACCTATTATGTATTATGACTACTCATTTTAAAGAACGTTTGATTCTGCCTCGTTATTTTTGTTAAAGGAATTGGAATGTCCTATCGGAAATCATTCATTACAACATATAGTCTAGTATAGATAAAAGCTAGTAGTATCTATTTTCATTATCCCTTAACCAACGAAGAATACTTACAATAAATTGCAAGCATCAAAGCCAGGATAACAATCATGGTTACCTTTTTGATTGTCGTTACTCATTCAAAAGCAGTATTATTTATCAAATAAAACTCGAGTGAATCTTAATTTACATTATATTTTTAAACTATGTAAATACATAAGTCTCGAGAACCCCATCGACCAGTACAAGATAAATGTACATAAATATCACCCTTGATAATCCTTATGGGCCCTTACAACATGCTCCTGTATAACTGCGATGCTAAATGAGGACAAATTATTTACGCGTTAAAGAATTAAATACTGAATTCCTTTGGACTATTTCTTAGAACCAATTCTATCAGATCTGTCAAACTCGATTATTTCCTCCAGCTGTTATCCAATAAATGTAACGAAACAATACCAGAAAAATGGACCTGGAAACAAGCCACAGAATCACAAAACCAAAAGTAACCCTTGTGAATAACCCCTCAGTGACGATACTCTCCTCCCACAAGTTAAAGACGATACGTTGAAGGAGTCATCAAAGTTAGATGTCGAACCATTCCAAATCCAAACATCAATTCCCCTGTGATTAACCAAGGAATCACCACAAAAGCTAATAGATGCAAGTCATGCACAAACAATTTTGTAAGAGAACTTAATCTCAAATTGCACGAACGAACAATTTTATACGAGGAATACATTTTCTATGTACTTTAAAATATCCCAAGAATGATATGCTGAGAAGAAAACAAACCCATCTATTATCAACGCGGTCCCAGTGTTCAACCCCTTAACGATAAAGCACCTTATGAACTATCCAAAAACAGCATGTGAGAATAAACTCTGATAGCGAAATTTCAGACATCTGTAGTTGGAAGTGTCACTTTCGTTATGATAATGAAAGAAAGCACTTCATCCAAGTTGAACACAACCATGCTCAAACTATTCTGTGAAGAAACTATATTGTAAGTGTTTTAAAAATTTTTGCCAAGACGAAAAGAGTGAAGGGCCATAATTTACAACAGAAGGAGTTAGGACGCTACGAGACACGTAAGCTGGTGAAGTAGGTGTGAATTTACACATGTCACATTTTAATAATTTTGATAAATTAACAACTTCGATAACTTATTATCAGAATTATATAACGAACAAACCCAGTGAAAGTGTTTTAATGATTACCAGTGAATGTAGTGAACATATTATATGCTTTAAGTTGTTCATATATATATATATATAAAGAGGAAATACAAGAATAGCTCTAGTTCTCGTATTTTACTATAGGCCTATCAATGTTTTTTTGTACTTTGACTTCAAACACCCTGGTGATTGAATGATATATATATATATATATATATATATATATATATATATATATATATATATATATATATATATATATATATATATATATATATATATATATATATATATATATATATATATATATATATATATATATATATATATATATATATATATATATATATATATATATATATATATATATATATATATATATATATATATAATATATATATATATATATATATATATATATATATATATATATATATATATATATATATATATATATATATATATATATATATATATATATATATATATATATATATATATGTAATGGGATCAATTTTCAGAAACCCCAAAGTCTCCCAATTTAACTTACCCAAATAAAGAATAAAATTACCCAAAATATGAACCTGGAGAGTTCGAGTAACCTACAGATCGAGCGAGACTCAAGCCTTCAATTTAACATAGTGAAACGAATGTATCTGATTATACATTGTAATTAAACTTTGTAATAAACATAGTAAGAATCTTTCCCACAGAAAATCCAATAAATAAATACGCCCAGGTGTCGCCAATTAACAGCAATAAATATGCAGAATAACCAATTTCACTTGACATGCAACAACCATATAATCTAAATCTTGAGATGGAAATTCCAAACGATCGACAGATGGTCTCTTCAGATAAGAAATAAAACTATGTGTTCCACTATAATTACAAGGTATGAACCTTAAAAACATTTTCTCGAGATACAAAAGTAAAATTAAATATTCCACTATAATTACAAGGTAAAGCTTTAAAAACATTTTCTTGAAATACAATGTAAGACTTTGTAGCTTGCTTTAATTATAGAGTACAAACTTTGTTCAGCTAAGAAAAATTCCAAAGTAATACTTTAAAAGTCATAAATTAAGCGACACCTGCTAGCAAAATGTTGCAGTGTAAAATTTTGAATTGTTAGAAAAATTCCAAAGTGATAGCTTAAAAGTCATAAACTTTAATTAAACCCAAGTAGCCCATTGGTGCAAGCCGGCCACATAATGATCTAGGACGAATAATGCAACCAATAGGAATTGTAAAATATACTTTTAGCAACGCCTAAACGTAACCCCCGGCAAAATTGCAGAGAATAGATAGTTAGGACTTAACAATTTTGAGTGAGTTTATTATCAGTCTATTATCAGTCTATTGGCAGTCTTTTTCTGAGTCTTATGCCAGTCTTATGTGAATCTATGTTGTAATAAACTTCTGAAGTGTACAAACTCTGAGTGATTTCGTTTCAGTACAATTTGTTATTTTGTTGATATATCCGAAGCTCTGCGACAATTATGTGAGTAACAATAAATGCATTACTTTCTTATTTTATTCTCTCTATGCTAATATTTCTCAAGTTTGTTAGTCCTTGTGGCTCCACTCGCTCCTAAGGGAAACTGAAATTCATCAGTCTGATTTCGACTCAGTATGGCCATTAATATAAGCTCCCTACACGTACTTCTAGTTTAAGCTCCCCTCTCTAGAAGTTCAGCCTCCACTCAGGTAAGCCACACGCGAACTGTCAACAAAGAGTTTAACTAAATTTCCCCACTGAATTAATTAATTAATATAAAAACAAATAATTTTTATTAAAACTCCCCTATCAGAAGGTATTACTGAACAACAAAACTAGAATCCCTCTCCACCTAAAACCCCCCCATTAGATATATATATATATATATATATATATATATATATATATATATATATATATATATATATATATATATATATATATATATATATATATATATATATATATATATATATATATATATATATATATATATATATATATATATATATTGCTAGTTACTTAGACAGAGTTAATGTAAAATCGATGTATTTCCCCATTAATTTATCATAGATAGGAAGCATAATTATCCTATAGTTAGCAAAGGGTAAAAACTTGTAAAAGGTGAATTTTCAAAAAAAATCTTGCAGTAATAGTAGAATAGTCCCAACCACATAAAAAAATTCTCATGATAATGTTTGATACAGTTAGAAATGTAGGAGTCATCAGTGTTAGATGTAGAAAAAACAAAAAAAAAAAATCTTTAGTATAGTAGCTAGGCTATAACCATAGATAATCTTAGTTTAGTTAAGCAGTATTAGAAAAGTATATATAATAAAATAAGAAAAGAACTATAGAAAATTGTTTAAGCACTGCCGATTAAGCTTAAATAAAAGTATAAAATAATACAGTGTCAATTAAAATTATGTAGGACAAGTAGTAAATAAATCGCGAATATTTAAAAAAACCAAGGGCAAGCAAATCCTAATGACGGGACGTCATTAGATAACGGGAAGGGTAATATGTACCTTGAGTAATATGTGATATGTTTAAAATATAAAAAAAAAATTGTTTCTAAGGATACTTTCGATATAAATGCCTCGTAGCATTCCATACGTATTGAAGTGTGGAAAAGCTACCGGTCGAATTAAGGCACAAATCAAGGAAGACGGTTTTGAGTTTCGCAAAAACACTTGTCAATAAAAAATCAACAGAGACAAAGGTCACTGAAATTTTTAAGTTATCATATGAATATTAATGTATAACCATAAGAATATTTAAAATAAAATACTAGGCCAAAAGTTATCATAATTATCTTATCTTGTAAAAATAAGGAAAAATTATAGGGCCCTGCACAGCAGTTGGGCCAATCGTGAAATAGCTCTTAGCGCGCAGAATCAAGACTACTGTTTTATAATGTTAGAAAAGTGTTTTTCGGGGCATTTTGATTACAGACATAATGTTCCTACCATTCTGCGAGCAATTATGAAATTATTATTTTGACTGAAGTGAAGCCTTGCTCATATACATACATTGTTGTATACCTGAAATTTAAGTTTGAATAAAAATGTTACTTTTGTTTCTGTGTTGTTTTATTTATATACCTTTATCTCATCGCAAAGTAGAATCCTTGTTCAATTGTCTCCAATAGAAACGCTCCTAAGGGATCTGATAATCCTACGAAGTTTGATTACACTCCTGGATTGACGGCTCCCCAGCCTAATTAATCACCTCACAAGGAAATTCAAATTTATTACTTAATCTATTTTATTTTCTCCAATAGGGAGTGGCGCGGTCATTTTTCTACCCCTTCATTATACTCATCCCTCCCCCCATTACAAGGGGCGCGATCTTTAGCAGCACAAGTTTATATCGACTCAGCGGCTCAAGGTAAAACAAAAAGTAAAAGCTATAAGAGCTTTTTTGTGTCCCCTATTCCAGCCTAGTTTCTCTTCAAGAGAACCAACTGTAGCATTTGTTCCAATTGTAGTTCAGGCAACTTGGTGGTCATATGTCAATCCTAAAACTTAGTCAACCTACCTGAGAATTTCTGTGGCCAGGAAAATTAGGCTTAGGATGCTTCTTCATCAGCAAGTTCAGTAGACATTGTCTGTTATGAGTCAACCCAAAAATCTTAGTCATCTCTATTGTAATTCAAGTAGACTTTCCAAATAAGGCCTCTCCGCCTAGAGTCTAAGTCAGTTTGACCAAGTTTTAGGATTAACATGACCACTAAGTCACCTAGACTTGCAGTCCTCAGTCAGACAACCCAATTTGTAAGCCAAGACAGTTACACTAAAACAGAATTAATTGAAAATTGGTTGACTGAAAAGTTGCCTGGCCTTGTGTGCAAACAAGTGGCATAGGCTCTTCCCACCTAAAGTCTTAGACAGGCAACCCAGTTTATAAGCTCAGACAGTTACGCTAACACAAAATTCATTCAAAATTGGTTGATCAACAAGTTGCCTGGATTTGCAGGTGAACAAGTGACATAAGGTCTGTCTGTCTATAGTCGTCAAGGGCAGCTGAGTTTTAGGATTAACATATGAACATCAAATTGCCTGGACTCACAGGCAAACCAGCAACAATAATAATAATAGATTGGATTTTAAGAATATATATCTTATAGGCCTTTTTAAAATTATGGGAATATACTAGTGAAAAAGATGTCCCACTATTATTCTAAAGCAGTGCAAGAAAAAAAAGGTACTACTATAATACCTCGGGAAGACATAAGAAGTGAAGTTTGGTTAATGCTAGTGAAACAAAACAAAATATGATAAAAAATATAATAGTTTAGAAACAAATTTTGGCTGTATATTTGCACATTAGGGGGGGGGGTAAAGCATAGCATATGATAAATACATAACCTAAACTAACCTAGGTACCTTTTTTCCTCCTAAACCCCAAAAAACTAAAGCTTAAATATAGTTCCTGGAGTGGGAAACCCCTTGTTTATAGAGCATAAGATAGGAAATTACTGGGTAATGTTATCTGACCTTGTCTTTTCTCAAGTTGCATTCTTGCATGTTGCCCAGATATTAGAACAGTACCAAAAAAAATTTAATGGAACAAAAACATGAATTATATTAAGAACAAAATTAGAGAGTCTTGGCTTCTCTGAATGACAAATGTTGATAAAATAAAGCAATACTATTAGATATATTATTGCATTGTTTGTACTTGCCAATATACACTGTTTATTCTAATTCAGCATTAGGCCACATAATTTTGGGGTGCCAATTATGTGAGGAGGGGAGCAGTTGCCTGAGTTAGACTCTGAAAAATACCTTCTTATTTCTATATTGCTACTTTTTATTTTATCATGGCTAACTGGTTATTTTTGCCCCATTTATGTTTTGAGAATTGAAATCAATGCCATAATTACTAGATAGAAATCACCAGCACAACTGGGTTATACTTTGTTTAGTGAGGAGCCTGAATAAAAGACTCTTACTTAGTTACTTCATAATAAATAAATTATTATAGTTAATAGACTTTGAAGTTGATACCACAAGCCTATACTTTGCTCCCCCCCCCCCTACTATGGAACTATATAGCCTAAATCAGCTTCAATCATTAGTCAGCTACAAATGAACTATTTTTCTCCCTAGCCAGTTATTTAAAGAAACCAATTTTTTAGCATAGGGTTACTAGGTTTCTATGGGCTGTTCTGAGCCTTCTAGAACCTTCAGAGCTCAAAATTAATAGTCCCTGTCAAGTGATTATTTAATTATAAAAGAGCATGAAAAATAGTTATTATTGAATTGTGCTGAAAAGCTAAATTTTGTTGAAAATTGCAGTCTAGGCTGTGTACCAAAAATATAGTGTTGATTTATAATTCAGGGTATATTTTTCACTATTATGGAGGGAGGGAGGAGGGGGTCTTGATAAATTTAGCTATATATGGATTCACAATGGAATTCTGACTATGCGTGTGTCTATTTTTTAGGCTGGACCATCTTAATATTAAATTAGGCTAATCAGAAAATGTATCTCCTTTGAAGTGGCATAGTCTAAAGAATTTTATAGTGTTTCTTTATAAAGGGTGATAGCACAAAACTATTACAAAGGTGTTCTAAAACTATATCCTTTCCTTTGTAAGCTAATGAACCTAATTGTGAAATAGATCTTGGTTACCTACCTATCTAACGGCTAGGCATAGGCTAATCTACATGAAATGAAGCATTTTTTATCTTATTGCTTACCATGATGATGAATCTTCAAATGAACTTCTCGGATCCTCGGGAATTGTGCTATGATCTTGGACTGCAAGAGAAGCTACATTGGGTGTCACAAGAGGCTGGAACAAGTATCCTGAAATGGTATCTTGCCTACTACCTATTGCTTGGTCATCATCAAAAATATTTCCTGACACATCAGAATAGTCACCTTCTGAATTTGAGGTCATATTTTTTCACAAAATGTATTTTCACTAATATATATAACAATCAACAGATTTTGTAAATTTAAATTATCACAAATGGGAAACACTGCCGGATTCACAGGAAATAGTTTCCGCTAATATTTTTCAGCTCCGCAGTTTATCATTGTTTTATTATTTACAACACTGTTTTGCGAATTTATTCTAACTAAAATGCATATAGCAGCTAAACAAAAACTCGTAGGAAACCCGGATTTTCAGGTATGAATAGACCTAAAATAGATTAAGAGGGCTAAATATGTTTTCATTTTGGTATCCTTGGTACTTTGTATTCATTTTGGTATCCTTGGCCTATCCAGGATTTCTAAAAGGGGATCTGGATTTAATTTTTTCAAATACAGAAACTACTAGCGCGAACTTCTAACCAACATTGTAATAGGGAATTAGCTGGAATTCCGTAAATAGTGGGAGAGGGTTTCACGAGACGACGGGAGAATTTGAAACTTGCCACAAAATGTTTTATCACAAAGTGGAAACCTTTAGCACAGATTATCTATTAGGTTTCACAATAGTCTTCGGTTTTAGATAGTAATATTTTGCCACGGAGCGCCAAAACGCTTTTAATCTTGGTAAGGAAAAATATTCACTTGAACTTTTTCTGTTTTATACTCTTTTTTAGGGCGATAAAATTGTCCTTTGGAATTTGATGTAGGACCTTTGTTTTTCTTCTAATAACTGGTAGAATGCCCTATCCAAGAAAATACCGAACTTCTGTTAAGAACTGTTTGTCGTGTAATTCTTAGTGAGTTTTCCGAAAGTGAAGGACATCAAAAGAATTGTGTTTGCATTATAGGAAGAATATAAAGTAATGCTTGTTGTTATTATTGTTGTAAATATTATGCTACGAACTTGCAAATTACGTAAAACTTCTCATCAGAAAGTATTTTTTATGACTCATTAAGTTAACCCTGACGATTCTTTTCATTATCTTTCCAGTTTCGGGTTAGCCTACGTGCAAATTTGATATAAAACTTGCAATGTTTCAGCACTCTGTAAGATTATTTAAAATTATTTAAGTGCCCCCCCCAGATATTCTGATATCTGACAATAAATTCCGTTATTTATATTTTTACACTCTCATGTTATACTTTACCCTCCCTCGGATTATAAGGCTTAAACCCGCTAATGCTTGGCTCCAACAATTTGTTTAAAAATAGGTTTCACTGCTAAAACAAAACATTATTCTAGTTGTTCGTATTTTCTGTATACTTGTTACGAAAAAGCGGCATGGTTCTGAAAATTACTAAGCATAATATTAACTGTTCTCAACGTTTTAATTTGAACTGTGTTTTAATGTGTACTCAGATCATGATAGATTTATCCGTTCTTATTTGTCGATCATGCTAAACATGATTCCTTTGTTTATTTGTACTGAAATTACTTTCTCAAACACATTTTGCAAATTTTGTTTATTTCTTCCTTTTTTGTAGAGCAAACATATTTATTGGTGCATGTAAAATATGCAGTGTTCTGTCACTAGGTCCAATCGCTTGTGGAGCTGCTGTCATCATAGAGTACCAAAACTACCCAGCTTGGTACTGTATTTATTGGGGTAAGAAGCCTTTTTAAAGTTTTATCTATTTTCAATTGGAATGAGATTTCATTCATTTTACCAAGCTTCTGACAGCTTGAAAAATTTTCAAGACTCCAGATGCATATTGTTCGAAACTGGTGTTTTCCTGCTGTTAGTTCCATAAACATTATTTGAGAGATAAGCTTGGGCAAGTTCACAGGACAGGTGATTGATCGTATTTTTTTTATTATTATGACTAGCTTTCAAATAGACGTCACAGCAACAGATGGATACTCAATTACTCTTAGACAAAAAAGGAATTCAAACGAAAAGACTAATAAATGTTAATTTTCCAAACTTACGTACGCCTTTAGGTGTGTTTTTTTTTCTACAATACTGATAGAAATAAAAATACAAAAATCCCCGTGGGTACCGCATTCGTTATTACGTATATTTTTGCTGGGTATTTTTTTTGTTGAGGAATAAGGAGTATACAAAAATTGTTTTCCTAGGTTCTCTTTAGGCAACCATAATACTTGATTTACTGATAACCTTGTAGTTTAAATAAAGAAAATAAAGCTGTTTCGGTTTTGCTAAATATTTTGTTTGATTTTATAGATAAACAATTTTTAAAATGGTAAAACTAGGGAGTTATATGTAGTAATTACCCAAATTTACATCGACAAAATAGTATAACCGTATATTTGAGTACTGAGGGGGTTCCAGGATCCAGAATACAGGTAGCATATTCCCATAGGATTTCCATAATACAGGTAGAAGATTCCCTTAGGATTTCCAGAAGACACCTGGTAAGATTTAGATAGGTTTCCACTGCAGCCCTGTCACGTAACGACATCCCTAGCAGATTTCCATAGGATTTCCACAACATGCCCTGTTACGTCACGACATCCCTAGCAGATTCAAGCAGGATTTCCACAACATACCTTGTTACGTCACACGACACACCCCTGTTTCCGTGATCATGTGTAATATGAATGACGCAATTTTGTTTCAGTATCGTGCGCTACATGTTATATCATTGGGAATTTTAACCTACGTAATTGGAGTTGAGGATAATGCTCTCGTATGTGGATTTATCAAAATAATTTAATGACGGTGCACACGTGGGTCTTGTGCAATGACAGCGCACAAGTTGCGTAATGACGGCACACACGTGGGTCTTATCTACCGACGGCACAGAAGTGGGGGTCGCGTAACGACAGCAAACATCTTACGTAATCGCAACGCACACATCACTGTCTCATAATACGTTTTTAAGATTTTATTTTTCGACGAGATGTTCAAAGCGTTTCTTTTTTTTTCTTTCTTTCAAAGCGTTTCGTTTTCTTTCTATCAAGGTATTTTTCTTTCTTTCGACCCCGTTTTTTCTTTAGTTCTTTGTCCTCCTTAGGACTCAAAAGATCAATTTCCATCCAATAGAACAACGCCCCAGACGCCAGGTCCAACAGGTTATTTCCAATTTTTGGTTCTGGCTAATATATTCTAGAAATAGCCTATTGCACGCAAGGAGAGTTCCCTTTGTTTCAAGGGCATCCTTGTTTCAAGCGCATGCCCTGTCTCCGTGACCAGCTGTTACGACAATGTTTACCTATGTAATATGGATGTTGCAATCTGATTTCCAGAAGACGCATAGATTCTGGAAGCCTCATGGCAAGATTCCCGTGACGCCATGGGAGACACACCCATGTTTCCATGACCAGGTGTTGCTTCAATGTTTACATTTTGGCAAGACACGCCCACGCATTTTAAAGGCACCCGTAGTTATGGTTCTAGATTTTTCATTGAGTAATTTATTGGGTATTGAAGATTCGTCCTAAACAAGGAATCTAAAACAGACACAGGGCTTTGTACATACAAACATTTTAATGAAAACAAATTTACAATATTATTAAAACACAGAAGTTAAAAAACATAACAAATTGAAAAAAAAAACAAAAACATGCGTGAATAGAAGAAAGGTAGGGGTCCTGGCAAGCAATTCCAGGGAAGCAGAGTTGATATCAGAGCTAAATTTTTAGGCTCTATTTTACTATTTTGAGGGCTTTTAATGAAAAACAGTGTATCTTGGAGTGCATGTTAGATTTTAAGCCCCCCACCTCCACAGAAAAAATTCTTTAACGCCTCCACCTTACCTTTTAAGCAGTATAACATGTTACTCCATGCAATTCACGCCACAGTGCCACTCTATTACTGCTCTGCGGCGCCCTCTGACATCCCCTTTTTCATTCCTAAGACATTTTTCAGAAATTTCTTGTTAAAAATTACGCATTCAATCCGGTGAAGTTATTGCAAACCAACCCTATCATGATGCCTCCCAAAAAAGCCCTTCACCATCACTGCTTTACAAACCTGCCACTCCGTCATCTACGTGCCACCCCCTTATCACCCCTAGGACATTTTTCATCCCTTTCCCTCCGAAAATAAGCTTGTGAATCTAAATTGAACATTGTTGTCTAAATTGTCCATTGCTAGAGCGTGAAACTCCAGCAATTCACGCCACAGTGCAACACTATTACGGCTCTGCGGAACCCTCTGACTTCACATCATCATTCATATGGAATAATGCGGCTGCCCCCCGTCATTCACGTGCCCCCCCCCCCGTCATTCACGTGGCACCCCCTCATCATCCCCTTAGACATTTTCAACCTTTTCCCTCCGAAAATAAGGTTATAAAACTAAACTAAACAATGTTTTTGTTTTTTATTTGATCAGCAGGACTTAGCATTGTATTGCTAGAATGTGATAGTCCAAAGCAATTCATGACACTTAGAATTCCAACATGGGGTCCTAACTTAACCACCGGGGGACCCTAGCTGCCAATTCAACTGGGACCGAAGCTTCCAATTCAACCGGGCCCCTAGGGAACATTTCCAGCGGGGCTTTAACCTTAACATTGGAGGACTCTAGCTGCTAATTCGGCCGAACCCCGAGTATCCAATTCAATTGGGGGCCCTAGCAAACAATTCCAACGGGGCCTCTAACCTAACCATTTGATGACCCTAGCAAGCAATTGAACCAGCCCCCCAAAAAACATCCATTTCAACCAAGGCCTAGCGAGCAATTCCTACGGGGCTCCTAACCTAAATATCGGAGGACCCTAGCATGCTATTAAACCAAGGCCTCGAGCATCCAATTCAACCGGAACCCCCTAGGAATCAATTAAACCAGGGACCTCAAGCATCCAATTCAACCGGGAGCCCCCTAGCGAGCATTTCCAAGGAGGTTCACCTAACCTAACCATTGGAGGACCCAAGCAACCAATTCAACCGGGACCCAAGCATCCAATTCAATAGAGAACCAAGCATCCAATTCAACCGAACTCCCTTAGCGAGCAATTCCGACGGAGGACCCTAATCTAGCCATCGGATGACCCTAGCAAGCAATCAAACTGAGTGCCAGGCATTGTTCGTCGAACTTTTAGCATGCTTATTTTTATTCGTGGATTTTGTCATATGCTAATTCCTTGTTCATGGAACTTGTTGCATGCTGATTTTTCTCTTTGTGAAATTTGTACATTGATTTTCTTCTCCTCGCAAAACTAATTTTACTCATGGAACGTGTTCCATACTGATTTTTGCTCGTGGAACTGTTGAAAGTTGATTTTTCTCTTCGTGAAACTTTTTTCCCCTCATGAAACAGACTTTCTTCATGGAACTTGTTGTGTACTGATTTATGTTGGAGTAACTTGTGGAGTGCTGATTTTTGTTCTTGAAACTCATGGAACATGCTGAGAGCTGATTTTTATTCGTGAAACTCGTTGCATGTTCGTTTGAAACTAGTGACTTAGGATATTTTTTAGTTTTGTGTCGTGGTTTATCTTGTCAGTGTTACCTCTGTTGTTTTTTCAAAGTGCATTTTAGAATTCTTTTGTTTGAAACGTATGACTTAGGATATTTTTCGAGTGATGTATCATAGTGTATCTTGTCGGTGTTACCTCCGTTGATTTTTCAAAGTGCATTTTGGAATTTTTTCATTTGAAACGTATGACTTAGGATATTTTCTAGTGGCGTATCGTGATTTAATTTGCCACTGCTACCTCTGTTGTGGTTCCAAAGTACATCTTGGAATTTTTCGTTTGAAACGTGCGACTTAGAATATTTTTGTAGTATTTTGTCGTGGTTTATCTTGTCATTGTTACCTCTGTTGATGCTTAAAATTGCATTTTGGAATTTTTTGCTTTGAAACGTGTGAATTAGGATATTTTTGTAGTGTTGTGTCGTGGTTTATCTTGTCAGTGCTACCTCTGGTTGATGCTTCAAAGTAAATTTTGGAATTTTTTCGATTGACACGTATGAGTTAGAATATTTTGTTTTAGTGTTGGGTCATTGTTTACCTTGTCTGTGTTACCTCTGTTGATGTTTCAAAGTGCATTTTGGAATTTGTTTCGGTTGAAACATATAACTTAGAAATTTTTCTAGTATTGTGTCGAAGTTTGTTTTGTCAGTACTAAACAAACTCAGTACTAAGGACTTAGAATATTTTTCTAGTGTTGTGTCGTGGTTTATCTTGTTTGTGTTACCTCTGTTTATCTTTCAAAGTGCATTTTGAAATATTTTCGTTTGAAACGTATGACTTAGGATATTTTTGTAGTGTTATGTCGTGGTTTATCTTGTCAGTGTTACCTTTGTTGATGTTTCAAAGTGCATTTTCGAATTTGTTTCGTTTGAAACATATAACTTAGAAATTTTTCTAGTATTGTGTCGAAGTTTGTTTTGTCAGTACTACCTTTGTTGATGTTTAAAAGTGTATTTCGAAATTTTTCTATGAAACGTATGACTTAGAATATTTTATAGTGTTGTGTAGGAGTTTATACTGTATGTGTTTCCCCTTTCTATCAGTCGAAGGATATTTCAGAATTTTTTTGTTTTGAGAAATGAAACTTGTGATATTTTTTTAGCATTGTCTTGTTGTTAGTAGTATTACTTTTACCCATATTGACGTTTCAAAGTGCATTTTTGATTTTTTTTTTTTTCACTTGAAACGTTTGACTCAGGATGTTTTTGTAGTGTTGTGTCCTGATTTATCTTGTAAGTGTTACCTCTGTAGATATTTCAAAGTGCATTTTGGAATTTTTTCGTGTTAAAACGTATGAGAGGATGTTTTTGTAGGATTGTGTCGTGGTTTATCTTGTCAGTGTTACCTCTGTTGATGTTTCATAGTACATTTTGAAATTTTTTCGTTTGAAACGTGTGGCTTAGGATATTTTTGTAGTGTTTTCCTATTGATTATCTTGTCAGTGTTATATCTGTTGATGTTTCAAAGAACATTTTGAAATTTTTCGTTTGATACGTATGACTTAGTATATTTTTGTTTTGTTGTGTCGTGGTTTATCCTGTCAGTGGTACTTCTGTTGATGTTTCAAGGTGCATTTTCGAATTTTTTCGCTTGAAACGTAGGACTCGGGATATTTTTGTAGTATTTTTTCGTGGTTTATCTTGTAATTGTTACCTCTCTTGATGTTTCAAAGTGCATTTTGGAATTTATTCGTGTTGAAACGTATGACAGGATATTTTGTAGTATTGCGTCGTGGTTCATCTTGTCAGTTTTACCTCTCTTGATGTTTCAAAGGGCATATTGGAATTTTTTCGTTTGAAACGTATGACTTGGGATATTTTTGTAGTGTTATGTCGTAGTTTATCTTGTCAGTATTGCCTTTTGATGTTTCAAAGTGAATAAAGTTCATTTTGGATTTTTTTTTTGAAAAGTATGACTTAGGATATTTTTGTAGTGTTGTGTCGTTGTTTGTCTTGTCAGTGTTACCTCTGTTGATCTTTCAAAGTAAATATTGGATTTTTTTCATTTGAAACATATGAATTAGGATATTTTTGTTGTGTTGTGTCGGGGTTTATTTTGTCAGTGTTACCTTTGTTGATGTTTAAAGATGCATATTGTAATTTTTTAATTTGAAAAGTATGACTTAGGATAGTTTCATAGTGTCGTGTCAAGGTTTATCTTGTCAGTGTTACCTTTGTTGATGTTTTAAAGTACATTTTGGAATATTTTCGTTGGAAACGTATGACCTAGAATATTTTTTTTAGTGTTGTGTCGTGGTTTACCTTGTCAATGTTACCTCTGTTGATGTTTCAAAGTTCATTTTGGAATTTGTTTCGTTTGAAAAGTATAACTTAGAATAGTTTTCTAGTTTTGTGTCGAAGTTTGTCTTGTCAGTGTTACCTCTCTTGATTTTGAAAAGTGCATTACGAAATTTTTCCTTTGAAACGTATGACTTAGGATATTTTCTAGTGTTGTGTTGTAGTTTATCTTATCAGTGTTACCTCTGTTGTTGTGTCAAAGTGCATTTTGGAATTTGTTTGTTTTGAAACCTATGACTTAGAATATTTTTGTAGTATTTTGTCGTGGTTTATCTTGTCATTGTTACCTCTATGGATATTTAAAAGTGCACTTCGGAATTTTTTCCTTTGAAACGTATGACTTAGGATACTTTTGTAGTGTTGTGTCGTGGTTTATCTTGTCAGTGTTACCTCTGGTTGATGTTTCAAAGTGAATTTTGGAATTTTTTCGTTTGACACGTATGAGTTAGGATATTTTTGTACTGTTGTGTCATGGCTTACCTTGTCAATGTTACCTCCGTTGATGTTTCAAAGTGCGTTTTGGCATTTGATTCGTTTGAAACATATAACTTAGGATATTTTTCTAGTGTTGTGTTGTGGTTTTTCTTGTCAGTGTTACCTCTGTTTATGTTTTAAATTGCATTTTGAATTATTTTCGTTTGAGGCGTATGACTTAGGTTATTTTTGTAGTATTGTGCTGTTGATTATCTTGTCAATGTTACCTCTGTTTATGTTTCAAAGAACATTTTGGAATTTTCTTGTTTGATACGTTTGACTTCAAGGTGCATTTTCAAATTTTTTCATGGTGCATTTTTCAAGGTGCATTTTCGAATTTTTTCGCTGGAAACGTATGACTCAGAATGTTTTTGTAGTGTTTTGTCGTTGTTTATCTTATAAGTGTTACCTCTGTTGATGTTTCAAAGTGCATTTTGGAATTTGTTTCGTTTGAGACGTAGGAATTATATTTATATAGTGTTGTGTTGTGGTTTATCGTGTCAGTGTTACCTCTGTTGATGTTTCAAAGTATATTTTGGAATTTTTCGTTTGAAACATGTAACTTAGGATATTTTTTTAGTGTTGTCTCGTGGTTTATTTTGTTAGTGTTACCTCCGTTTATCTTTCAAATGGCATTTCAGAATTTTTTTCATTGAAGCGTATGACTTAGGATATTTTTTGTAGTGTTATCTCGTGGTTTATCTTGTCAGTGTTACCTCTGTTGATGTTTCAACATGCATTTTGGAATTTTTTTTGTTTCAAACGTATTAATTAGAATATTTTTGTAGTGGTATATCGTGATTTATCTTGTCAGTGTTACATCTGCTGATGTTTCAAAGTGCGTTTTGGAATTTTTTCGCTTGAATCGTATAACTTAGGATGTTTTTGTACTGTTGTGTTGTGATTTATCTTGTCAGTATTACCTCCGTTGATCATTCAAAGTGTATTTTGAATCTTTTTCGTTTGAAACGTAGGACTTGGATTATTTTGTAGTATTTTGTCGTGGTTTATCTTGTTAGTTTTACCTCTGTTGATGTATCGAAGTACATTTTGGAACTTTTGACTTGAAACTCTTGACTTAGGATGTTTGTGTAGTGTTGTCTCGTGGTTTATCTTGTCAGTGTTACCTCTGTTGATGTTTAAAAGTGCAATTTGGAAATTTTCATTTGAAACGTACGTATGACTTAGGATACTTTTGTAGTGTTCTGTCGTGGTTTATCTTGTCAGTGTTACCTATGTTGATGTTTTAAAGTACACTTTGGAATTTTTCGTTTGAAACGTGTAACTTTTTTATGTTTATTTTTTTAGTGTCGTCTCGTGGTTTATCTTGTCAGTTTTACCTCTGTTGATGTTTCAACGTGCATTTTGGAATGTTCTTTTGAAACGTTTGACTTAGGAAATTTGTTGTGGTGTGTCTCATGGTTTATCTTGTCAGTGTTACCTCTGTTAATGTTTCAAAGTGAATTTTGGAATTTCTGTCGTTTGAAACTTATGGCTTAGAATGTTTTCTGTAGTGTTGTGTCGGGTTTTATCTTGTCAGTGTTACCTCTGTTGAGGCATCAAAGTACATTTTAGAATTTTTAGGTTTGAAACGTTTGAGTTAGGATATTTTTGTTGTATTGTCTCGTGGTATTTCTTGTCAGTGTTACCTTCGTTGATCTTTCAAAGTGCATTTCGGAATTTTTTCATTTGAAATGTATGACTTCAATGTTTCAATGTTTTCGTTCGATGTTGAAGTTTTCGTTTGAAGCGTATGACTTAGGATATTTTTGTAGTACTGTATCGTTGTTTATCTTGTCAGTGTTACCTCTGTTTATGTTTCAAAGTGTGTTTTGGGAAGTTTTCATTAGAAACGTATGACTTGGGATATTTTGTAGTGTTGTGCTGTGATTTATCTTGTAAGTGTTACCTCTGTCGATGTTTCAAAGTGCATTTTGGAATTTTTTCATTTGAAAAGTATGACTTAGGATATTTTTGTAGTGTTGTGTCGCTGCATACCTTGTCAGTGTTACCTCTGTTGATGTTTCAAAGTGAATTTTGGAATTTTTATTTCGAAACGTATGAATTAATATATTTGTTTAGTGTTATGTCGTGGTTTATCTTTTCAGTTTTACCTCTTTTGATGCTTCAATGTACATTTTGGAATTTTTTTCTTTTGAAACGTATGGCTTTGGATATTTTGTATTGTTCTGTCGTCTTTTAACTCGTCATTATTACCTCTGTTAATGTTTCAAAGTGCATTTTGGAATTTTTTCGTTTGAAATGTCTGACTTTGGATAGTTTTGTAGTCGTAGTGTTGTGTCGTGGTTTATCTTGTCAGTGTTACCTCTGTTGATGTTTCAAAGTGCAAATTTGGATTTTTTTTTTGTTTAAATGTATGACTCAGGATATTTTTGTAGTGTTGCGCTGTTGATTATCTTGTCAGTTTTACCTCTTTTGATGTTTCAATATGCATATTGGAATTTTTCCGTTTGAAAATTGACTTAGGATATTTTTGCAGTGTTTTGTTGCTGTTTACCTTGTCAGTGTTACATCTGCTGATGTTTCAAAGAGTCTTTTGGAATTTCTTCTTTCGAAACGTATGACTTAGGATATTTTTATAGTGTTGTATTTTGGTTTATCTTGTCAGTGTTACCACTGTTTATGTTTAAAAGTTTATTTTGGAATTTTTTCGTTTGTAAAGTATGACTTAGGATATTGTTCGTAGTTTTTTGTGGTTGTTTATCTTGTCAGTTTTACCTCTGTTGATGTTTCAAAGTGAATATTGGAATTTTTCATTTGACACGTACAAATTAGGATATTTTGTAGTGTTGTGTCGTGGTTTATCTTGTCAGTGTTACCTCTGTTGACGTTTCAAATTGCAAGTTGGATTTTTTTTTCGTTTGAAATGTATGACTCAGGATATTTTTGTAGTGTTGTGCTGTTGATTATCTTGTCAGTTTTAGCTCTTTTGATGTTTCAATGTACATATTTGAATTTTTCCGTTTGAAACTTGACTTAGGATATTTTTGCAGTGTTTTGTCTGATGCTGATGCTGATGCTGATGTTCCTGAAGGAGATTTTGGAATTTTTTCTGTCGAAACGTATGACTTAAGATATTTGTGTAGCGTTATATCGTGGTTTATCTTGTCAGTGTTACCTCTGTTGATGTTTAAAAGTGTATTTTGGAATTTTTTCGTTTGAAAAGTATGACTTAGGATATTTTTGTAGTAGTATTTGTTTTGCAGTAGTGTGTCGCTGTTTACCTTGTCAGTCTTACCTCTGTTGATGTTTCAAAGGGAATTTTGGAATTTTTTTTCTTTCGAAACGTATGACTTAAGACACGGAACGTTTTATGTTTCAAAGTGTATTTTGGCATTTGTTTCATTTGATACATATGACTTAGGATATTTTTGTAGTGTTGTGTTGTGGTTTTTCTTTTCAGTGTTACCTTTGTTAATGTTTTAAATTGCATTTTGAATTATTTTCTTTTGAGACGTATGACTTAGGTTATTTTTGTAGTGTTGTGCTGTTGATTATCTTTTCAGTTTTACCTCTGTTTTTGTTTCAAAGAACATTTTGGATTTTTTTTGGTTAATATGTATGACTTCAAGGTGCATTTTTGAATTTTTTCATGGTGCATGTTTCAAGGTACATTTTCGAACTTTTTCGCTGGAAACGTATGACCCAGGTTATTTTTGTAGTGTTTTGTCGTTGTTTATCTTGTCAGTGTTACCTCTGTTGATGTTTCAAAGTGCATTTTGGAATTTTTTTGTTTTGAAACGTATGACTTAGGATATTTTTGTAGTAGTGTGGCGTGGTTTATCTTGTCAGTGTTACCTCTGTTGATGTTTCAAATTGCATTTGGGAATTTTTTCATTGGAAACATATGACTTGGGATATTTTTGTAATGTTGTGTCGTGGTTTATCTTGTCAGTATTAACTCTGTTGATGTTTCAAAGTAAATATTGGATTCTTTTCATTTGAAGCGTGTGAATTAGGATATTTTTGTAGTGTTGTATCGTGGTTTACCTTGTCAATGTTACATCTGTTGATGTTTCAAAGTGCATTTTGGAATTTTTTTCATTTGAAACGTCTTACTTAGGATTTTTTTCTAGTGTTGTGTCGAGGTTTACCTTGTCAGTGTTACCTTTGTTGATGTCTCAAAGTGCATTTTGGAATTTTTCGTTGGAGACAGGAATTATATTTTTGTAGTGTTGTGTTGTGGTTTATCTTGTCAGTGTTACCTCTGTTTATGCTTCAAAGTACATTTTGGAATTTTTCGTTTGAAACATGTAACTTATGATATTTTTTTAGTGTTGTCTCGTGATTTATCCTGTCAGTGTTACCTCCGTTGATGTTTCAAAGTGCATTTTGGAATTTTTTTTCATTGAAGCGTATGACTTAGGATATTTTTTTGTGTTGTCTCGTTGTTTATCTTGTCAGTGTTACCTCTGTTGATTTTTCAACGTGCATTTTGGATTTTTTTTTCGTTTGAAACGTAATACTTAGAATGTTTTTTAGTGCAGTATCGTGGTTTATCTTGTCAGTGTTACCTCTGTTGATCTTTCAAATTACATTTTGGAATTTTTCATTTGAAACGTATGGCTTAGGATATTTTAGTAGTGTTGTCTCGTGGTTTATCTTCTCATTGTTACCTCTGTTGATGATTCAAAGTGCAATTTAGATTTTTTTTTTTTTGAAACGTATGACTTAGGATTATCTTGTAGTTTTTTGTCGTGGTTTATCTTGTTAGTGTTACCTCTATTGATGTTTCGAATTACACTTTGGAATTTTTGACTTGAAACCCTTGACTTAGGATATTTGTGTAGTGTTGTCTCGTGGTTTATCTTGTCAGTGTTACCTCTCTTGATGTGTCAAAGTGCAATTTGAAAATTGTCATTTGAAACGTATGACTTAGGATACTTTTGTAGTGTTGTAACGTGGTTTATCTTGTCAGTGTTACCTATGTTGATGTTTCAAAGTAACTTTGGAATTCTTCGTTTGAAACGTATGACTTAGGATATTTTTGTAGTGTTGTGTCGTGGTTTATCTTGTCAGTGTTACCTCTGTTGATATTTCAACGTGCATTTTGGAATTTTTCGTTTGAAACATATGACTTAGGATATTTTTGTAGTGTTGTATCGTGATTTATTTTGTCAGTGATTCCACTTTTGATTTTTCAAATTGCATTTTGTAATTTGTTTCGTTTGAAACGTATAACTTAGCCTATTTTTGTATTGTTGTGTTTCGGTTTACCTTGTCAGTGTTACCTCCGTTGGTCTTTAAAAGTGCATCTCGGAATTTTTTCATTAAAGAGTATGACTTAAGATATATTTTTTGTAGTGTTGTCTCGTTGTTAATCTTGTCAGGCTAACCTCTGTTGATGTTTCAACGTGCATTTAGGAATTTTTTTATCTTTTGAAGCGTATGATTTAGGATATTTTTGTTTTCCTGTATCGTGGTTTATCTTGTCAGTGTTACCTCTGTTTGTGTTTCAAAGTGTATCTTTTTCGTTAGAAACGTAAGACTTAGGATATCTCCGTAGTATTGTGTTGAGGTTTATCTTGTAAGTGTTACCGCTGTTGATATTTCAAACAGTATTTTGGAATTTTTTCGTTTGAAACGTATAACTTACGATATTTTTTTAGTGTTGTGTTGTGGTTTATCTTGTCATTATTAACTCTGTTGATGTTTCAAGATATTTTTGTAGTTTTGTGTCGTGGTTTATCTTGTCAGTGTTACCTCTGTTGATGTTTCGCAGCGCATACTAGAATTTTTGCGTTTTAAACGTATGACTTAGGATACTTTTGTAGTGTTGTGTTGTGATGTATCGAGCCAGTATTAACTCTGTTGATGTTTCAGGGTATTTTTGTAGTGTTGTGTCGTGGTTTATCTTGTCAGTGTTACCTCTGTTGATGTTTCATAGCGCATACTGGAATTTTTGTGTTTTAAACGTATGACTTAGGATACTTTTGTAGTGTTGTGTTGTGGTTTATCGAGTTAGTGTTACCTCTTTTGATGTTTCAAAGTGCATTTTGGAATTATTTCATTTGAAACGGGACTTAGGATATTTTTGTAGTGTTGTCTCGTTGTTTACCTTGTCAGTGTTACCTCTGTTGATGTTTCAAAGAGCATTTTGGAATTTTCTTTTGAAACGTATGACTTAGGAAATTTTTTGTGGTGTGTCTCATGGTTTAACTTGTCAGTGTTACCTTTGTTGATGTTTCAAAGTGAATTTTGGAATTTCTGTCGTTTGAAACGTATGACTTAGGATGTTTTTCATAGTGTTGTTTCAGGTTTTATCTTGTCAGTGTTACCTCTGTTGATGTATCAAAGTACATTTTAGAATTTTTAGGTTTGAAACGTTTGAATTAGGATACTTTTGTAGGATTGTCTCGTGGTGTATCTTGTCAGTGTTACCTTCGTTGATCTTTCAAAGTGCATTTCGGAATTTTTTAATTTGAAGTGTATGACTTCAATATTTCAATGTTTTCGTTCGATGTTGAAGTTTTCGTTTGAAGTGTATGACTTAGGATATTTTTATAGTACTGTATCATGGTTTATCTTGTCAGTGTTACCTCTGTTTATGTTTCAAAGTGCATTTTGGGAATTTTTCGTTAAAAACGTATGACTTGGGATATTTTTGTAGTGTTGTGCTGTGGTTTATCTTGTCAGTGTTACCTCTGTTGATGTTTAAAAGTGTATTTTGGAATTTTTTCGTTTGAAAAGTATGACTTAGGATATTTTTGTGGTATTTTGTGGTGGTTTATCTTGTCAGTTTTACCTCTGTTGATGTTTCAAAGTGAATATTGGAATTTTTCATTTGACACGTACAAATTAGGATATTTTGTAGTGTTGTGTCATGGTTTATCTCGTCAGTGTTACCTCTATTGATGTTTCAAAGTGCAAGTTGGAATTTTTGTTGGTTTGAAAGTTATGACTCAGGATATTTTTGTAGTGTTGTGCTGTTGCTTATCTTGTCAGTTTTACCTGTTTTGATGTTTCAATGTGCATTTTGGAATTTTTCCGTTTGAAAATTGACTTAGGATATTTTTGCTGTGTTTTGTTACTGTTTACCTTGTCAATGTTACCTCTGTTGATATTTCAAAGAGAATTTTGGAATTTTTTTCTTTCGAAACGTATGACTGCAGATATTTGTGTAGTGTTATGTCGTGGTTTATCTTGTCAGTGTTACCTCTGTTGATGTTTAAAAGTGTTTTTGGAATTTTTTTTTTTTGAAACGTATGAATTAAGATATTTTATTAATGTTGTGCTGTTGATTATTTTGTTAGTTTTACCTCTTTTGATGTTTCAATGGGCATTTTGGAATTTTTCGTTTGAAAATTGACTTAGGATATGTTTGCTGTGTTTTGTTGCTGTTTACCTTGTCAGTTTTACCTCTGCTGATATTTCAAAGGGAATTTTGGAATTTTTCTTTCGAAACGTTTGACTTAAGATATTTGTGTAGTGTTATGTCGTGGTTTATCTTGTCAGTGTTACCTCTGTTGATGTTTAAACGTGTATTTTGGAATTTTTTTTTGTTTGAAACGTATGACTTAAGCTATTTTTGTTGTGTTGTGCTGTGGTTTATCTTGTCAGTGTTACCTCTGTCGATGTTTCAAAGTGCATTTTGGAATTTTTTCGTTTGAAAAATATGACTTATGATATTTTTTGTAGTATTGTGTGGTGGTTTACCTTGTCAGTTTCACCTCCGTTTATGTTTCAAAGTGAATAGTGGAATTTTTCATTTGAAACGTAAAAATTAGGATATTTTTTTAGTGTTGTGTCGTGGTTTATCTTGTCAGTGTTACCTCTGTTGATGTTTCAAAGTGTAAATTGGAATTTTTTGTTTGAAACGTATGACTCAGGACATTTTTGTAGTGTTGTACTGTTGATTATCTTGTCAGTTTTACCTTTTTTGATGTTTCAATGTGCATTTTGGAGTTTTTCCGTTTGAAACTTGACTTAGGATATTTTTGCAGTAGTGTTTCGCTGTTTAGCTTGTCAGTGTTACCTCTGTTGATGTTTCAAAGGAATTTTGGATTTTTTTTCTTTCGAAACGTATGACTTAAGATATTTGTGTAGTTTTATGTCGTGGTTTATCTTGTCAGTGTTACCTCTGTTGATGTTTAAAAGTTTATTTTGGAATTTTTTCGTTTGAAACGTATGACTTGGGGTATTTTTTTAGTGTTGTGTCGTGGTTTATTTCGTCAGTATTACCTTTTGATGTTTCAAAGTGAATATTGGAATGAATTTTTTAGTTTGAAACGTGACTTAGGATATTTTTTTAGTGTTTTTTCGTTGTTTACCTTTTCAGTGTTACCTCTGTTGATATTCCAAAGTACTATTTGATTTTTTTGAATAGTGGAATTTTTCATTTAAAACGTAAAAATTAGGATATTTTTGTAGTGTTGTGCTGGTGATTATCTTGTCAGTGTTACCTCTGTTTATGTTTCAAAGTGCATTTTGGATTTTTTCCGTATGAAACGTTATACTTAGGATATTTTTGTAGTGGAGTGTCGCTGCATACCTTGTCAGTGTTACCTCTGTTGATGTTTCAAAGTGAATTTTGGAATTTTTTCTTTCGAAATGTATGACTCAATATATTTGTTTAGTGTTATGTCATGGTTTATCTTTTCAGTGTTACCTCTGTTGATGCTTCAATGTACATTTTGGAATTTTTCTTTTGAAACGTATGGCTTTGGATATTTTTTATTGTACTGTCGTCTTTTATCTCATCATTATTACGTCTGTTAATGTTTCAAAGTGCATTTTGGATTTTTTTTTTGTTTGAAACGTCTGACTTTGGATAGTTTTGTAGTGTTGTGTCTTGTTTAATTTTGTCAGTGTTACCTCTATTGTTGTTTTAAAGTACATTTTGGAGTTCTTTCGTTTGAAATGTATGATTTTGCATAGTTTCGTAGTGTTGTGTCAAAGTGTATCTTGTCAGTATTACCCCTCTTGATGTTTCAAAGTGCGTTTTGGAATTGTTTTTGTTTGAAACGTATGACTTGGGATGTTTTTGTAGTCTGTTGCTGCGGTTTATCTTGTCTGTGTTAACTTTGTTGATGCTTCACACAAAAACACAAACAAACACACATACACACTCACACACACAAACACGGGCAGAAACTTGCAGATTTTTTTAAGGATTAACTCCGTTTCATACAAAATAATATGTTACGTTAACCTAAAATAAACACGCAAGGTTAGGTCAGGCTATGTTAAATGGTGTGTCTTCTTATTTGCTTGTATGAAATGGAGTGAATCCTTATAAAAATGGTGTGAGTTTGCGTGTATGTTTGAAACATCAACAAAGGTAACACAGACAAGATAAACTATGCCACAAAACTGCAAAAATATCCCGTTATATATTTCAAACAAAGAAAATCCAAAATGCGGTTCGAAAAATGAAGAGGGGTAATACTGACAAGATAAACCACGACGAAAGACTACAAAAACATTCCAAGTCATACATTTCAGTCAAACAATTACAAAATTTACCTCAAAACATCATTAGAAGTAACACAGACAAGATGAACCCACGACACTTCGCTAAAAAATATCCTTAGTCATACGTTTCAAACGACAAAAATTCCAAAATGTACTTTCAAACACCAACAGAAGTAACAGTGATAAGATACATCCGGATACAGCACTACAAAAAATATCCTTAGTCAAACATTTCAAACGTAACAATTCCAAAATGCACTTTAATACATCAACGGAGATAACACTGACATGATAAACCATGATAGAACACCGCAAAAAGATATCCTAAGTCATACGTTTCCAATGAAAATTTCAAAAATGCACTTTGAATGATCAACGGAGGTAAAACTGAAAAGATAAACCAAAAGACAACACTACAAAAATTCCTTAACTCATACGCTTCAAACGAAAAAATTCTGATATGCACTTTGAAACATCAGCAGAGGTAAAGCTGACAAGATAAACTACGACACAACACTATAAAAATATCCTAAGCCATACGTTTCAAATGAAAAAATGCCAATATGCACTTTGAAAAATTAAAAGAGGTAACACTGGCAAGATAAACCACGATATAACGCGATAAAAACATCCGAAGTCATACGTTTCAAATGAAAATATTTCAATATGCACTTTAAAACATCAACAGAGGTAACACTTACAAGATAAACCACGACACAACGCTACAAAAATATCCTAAGTCATACGTTTCAAGCGAAAAAATTTCAAAGTGCACTTTGAAACATCAAAAGAGGTAACACTGATAGGATAAACCACAACACAACACTACAAAAATGTCCTAAGTCGTACATTTCAAACGAAAAAATCACAAAATGCACTTTTAAACATCAACAGAGATAACAATGAGAAGATAAACCAAGAGACAACACTGGAAAAAAATATCCTAAGTCATAAGTTTCAAATGAAAAATGTTCGCTAGTATCCGTCGATGGCAGATCATATTTTTTGGATTTTGTGCAAATCGCGGATATTGGCGAATAACTCGCTTTTATGGTTGTTAGGTATTTGGTTTTAAATCTTTTAATTTTTGGCTTTTATTGATACATCGTTTCGTTTCGCGCTTAAGAAGAGAGGCGTTTGTCCTCTCGAAATATTCGCTTTGTTTTTTCAGTATCTTCATTTGGCCTATAAAAACCCCATTTTTGCTCGTTTTTCTTTCTTTATGTGATGTCAGGCCAATGTGGTTTAAGAAATTATCTTTATCCTTAGTCGTAGGTTTCAAACGAAAAATTCCAAAATGCACTTTGAAACATCAACAGAGGTAACAGTGACAAGAAAAACCCCAACACAAAACTACGAAATATCAACAGAGGTAAAACAGACAAGAAAAACCACGACATAACACTATTAAAATATCCCATTTCATACGTTTCAAATGAAAAAATTCCAATATGCACTTTGAAGCATCAACAGAGGTAACACTGGCAAGATAAACCACGACACGAAACTATAAAAATATCCAAAGTCATACGTTTCAGGCGAAAAAATTTCCAAAATGCACTTTGAAACATCAACAGAGGTAACAATGACAAGATTAAACCACAACTCTACAAAAATATCCTAAGTCATACATTTCCAACGAAATAATTCCAAACTGCACTTTGAAACATCAACAGAGGTAATACTGACAAGATAAACCGCGACACAACACTACATGAATAACCTAAGTCATACGTTTCAAACGAAACTAATTCCAAAATGCACTTTGAAACATCTACAGAGGTGACGCTGACAAGGTAAGCCACGACACAACACTACAAAAATATCCTTAGTCATACGTTTCAAACGAAAAAAATCCAAAATACATTTTGAAACATAAACAGAGGTAACACTAACGAGATAAACCACGACACAACACTACAAAAATCCTAAGTGATACGTTTCAAATGAAAAACGTTTCAAATACACTTTGAAGAACGAACAGAGGTAACACTGGCAAGATAAACCACGATATAACGCTACAAAAACATCCGAAGTCATACGTTTCAAATGAAAATATTTCAATATGCACTTTAAAACATCAACAGAGGTAACACTGACAAGATAAACCACGACACGACGCTACAAAAATATCCTAAGTCATATGGTTCAATCAAAAATTGCAAAGTGCACTTTGAAACATAAACAGAGGTAGCACTGATAGGATAAACCACAATGCAACACTACAAAAATGTCCTAAGTCGTACGTTTCAACCTAAAAATCACAAAATGCACTTTTAAACATCAACAGAGGTAACAATGAGAAGATAAACCACGAGACAACCCTGGAAAAAAATATCCTAAGTCATAGTTTCAAATGAAAAATTCCAAAATGCACGTTGAAAGATAAACGGAGTTAATATTGACAAGATAAGGCACGAGACAACACTATAAAATATCCTAAGTCATACGTTTCAAACGAAAAAATTCCATAATGCACTTTGGATCATCAACGGAGATAACACTGACAATATAAACCACAACACAACACTACAAAAATATCCAAAGTCACACGTTTCAAACGAAAAAATTCCAAAATGAACTTTGAAATAACAACAGAGGTAGAACAGACAACAAGCACCATGATATAACGCTATTAAAATATCTCTAGTCATACGTTTCAAATGAGAAAATTCCAAAATGCACTTTGAAACATCAATAGAGGTAACACTGGCGAGATAAACAACGACACAACACTACAAAAATATCCTAAATCTTACGTTTCAAACAGAAAAAATTCCAAAATGCACTTTGAAATATCGGGAATTTTGCCAGGGGTGGGAATCATGCCAAGGGTGGAAATCTTGCCTAGAAACGGGGCTCCGGTAGCAACAGCTGACTGCATTGTACAGGTGCGAGGTTGTGACGTCAGAGGGTATGTTGCAGAAATCCTATGGGAAAAGGGAGGGCATGTCATAGAAACTGGGGAGGGCATGTCATAGAACCTTTTATGGGGTTACTACTAACGCTATAGCGTTACGTCTGATTCATTGTTTAATAATAGTGACAATAATACTTACGGTCTAATGGCTACCTAATCAACAAAATAATCCAATTCCTAACTTTAACATTTTTTTAGATGAATGGTATGACAGTGTGGAACTGAGCATATGTTTGGTTGGTCTTGGGACATTTTCATTTTTCCTCAACATTTTTGGTTGGGCTCATGGTAGCTCACTTAAAATGATAATGAAACAGATGACAGTAATGGTAAGCAGGATTTTTCATTCCAGGGAGATAGGTTCCTCGTTTTTGCTGTGTACAGTGTATAAATATGTTTTCATTTGACATTCTAAAAGATCTAAGATAGTGCAAAAGTAGTAACAACTGAAACAACAATAAAAGGTGTTTTTCTTATCTATCACAAAGGGAAAGTAGTTAGGGAGTTAAAATAGTTTAAAATAGTGTATATGTATACAGCTATATAGATGGCATTAGTGTTGTACCAGATTAGATTGTAGTGAAAACAATTAGTAATTGAGGTGGTAAAAGTTGGCTAGAATTAATTGAGTAAATGCGTTTTGCCCACGATGTAAGTGCATTATGCAGTAACCCATGTCCGGGGAATTCTCTCTCATAATATTGTCCAGCATCCTGTGAGTGCATAATATCTTTTGCACCGATGACTTTTGAAACTGATCATTTAGATTCCAAAATTTTTCCAAAGTCCCAAGATTCCATATAATGTTTTGTTTCTCGAATCCGTTCATTTTTTTTAATCCTGATACTCCCACTGCTGATTACAGACTAACTAACAAAGCCAAAGAATGAAGATTCTCTCTACTTCGAGTACCCTCCCGTTGCCTATTGGTTCCCTAAAAAGAGAAAGAGAGGAGTGGTAGCCTAATAAAATATTTAACAAGAAAAAATTTTTTTTGATTTCGAAACTTTTTTATTTTCAAAAATAGAATAATAACATACTTATCTCACTCTTTTTTCACATACTGATTCGGATCATTGTCCTTGATATATTTCGCCAATGCATTTAATCCATCTTGTTGTCTGTGCAAATGCATTATATTCACTTTTGCTGCGATATATAACTTTTCCTTCGACTTGAATTTGCTCAATGACATCACGTATCTTACAAAAATCTTATCCTATTCAAGGGTTAGCCGACAACTCCTTGTAATTTCTATTGCAACATTGGGTACTCTTGACTTCGCGTCACTGCTGCTAGCACCTTCAACATTCAACAGAGTAAAACCACTCATATCCAATAGTAATATATGTTTTTTATAAACAAAAATCTATATTAACAATGCTAAGTGCTAGTACCTGGAACCTCCTCACTACTAACTTAGGAAGATATATTTGCCCTGATAGCCTAAATTTGTAGTTTAATAGTTTCAATAGGTTTAAACTAAGTAAATTATTATTTTCTTTAGATTTCTGGAAATTTGATCCGGAAGGAAGACCAATATGAACTATTTTTTTGCTTTTTCCCAGGGCCTATTTTTCTCTGTCTATTTTCTCTGTCTAATTTTGTAAGTTTTTTAATACGCTTGTCAACGGCAGAATCTATTAAACCACAGTTTATATAATTAGCAGTAAGTTTACCGCAGATGATTTCTGGCTCTTCATTCTCGGTGCGAACAAAAAGCTCCTCCCACTTATTTGTGCACTTATGGATTAGTGTGTTTGCGTCAATCAATGAGAAATGGTTAGAAAGTGCATTGTTCGAAATTGCGAAAGCAGAAAAAAACTTGGTGAGCCGGCCAAGTGGTTTGCAACTGTCCCATCTCACAGGTATGACTTAATTTATATACAAATTATGACAATCTATTATGTACAACCAGTGGACTCAACTGATTGTCCTAGGTAGGATTTTATAAAAAGGGGGGAAATTTGTGAAAATAAGGATTTTTTTTCTAATAACTGGTGGAATAGGTGTGATGGTTTCAGGGGCGGATCCAGGATTTTTTAGGGGGGGGGGGGGTTCAAAATAGATTGATCCGATAAACTTACGATAGGAGCAAGTTTAATTAATGCAAACTTGCGTTAATTAGGTAAATTACACTACTTTAGACTACTTTAGGGGGGTATCCCTCGCCCCCCTCTGGATCCGCAACTGGATAGTTTATCTTTTTTTTCACGTCGAGATATTTATTTTCTGAGATTGTAGTTCCTGTGATATTTGAAAATTCTTAGTTACCTGTTTTTGCGGAGATCCTAGATAAGACTAGTTTTGTTTTCAATCAATATTTTCGTATGAAATTGGCAGACCTTTCCTGAACTTTAAACAATAAACACCTCTGTTTGAAAATCTTTGCACTTTGTGAATTTAGATAGCAATAAGGGTTCCTGATTCAGACCAACTCGAGACTTCGAAACCTACTTGTAATTCCTATAAACATCTGAACTAATTTTATATATATATATATATATATATATATATATATATATATATATATATATATATATATATATATATATATATATATATATATATATATATATATATATATATATATATATATATATATATATATATATATATATATATATATATATATATATATATATATATATATATATATATATATATATATATATATATTGAATATTTATATTGGCGTTTATAAACAGCTCCTCGCATTTGATCTGCCATCAGCGGTCCAATTACCCTGGAACACGTATTTTGGCAGAAACTTTCTCAAAATGCCTTTGAAACCAACTTGAGACTTCGAAACCTATTTTTAATTCCTAAAAACATCTAATAATAACACTGCACTGCTTGGTAACGATTTTCATGTATTAATTGGAATAAATTAATTTAAAATTAGTTTCTTCAAAATTAGTGTTGCAACGTTGAAGCCAAGTTTCGCGTTCAAGAGAGATCTGACTTGTCTACCCGTGAAAAGATCTAATGTCGCTTATGTTTATAGGTTCTCTGGAGCACTTGCACCTCGGTCCGGGTTTTTATAATGGTTGAGATAGGGAAAGATCATACTGCTAATTATATAAACTGTGTATTAAACAGACCAGGCAACCATTTACGAATAACACATCTCTGAGGTGGTCAAACTGTGAGTCAAGAAAACTTGGTTGAAATGCAAATATTTTTCTATCATTCAAGAGGTGATTACTCCTTTTTTCACAGCAGTAGAAAGATTAGAAGCAAATCTGAAGTATCTGGCACTATATCTAGGCTTTTCTGTAAACCATAAACCTCAATGTATGTTATTTTCTTGTACCAGGACATTTAGAAAAGGAAGACGTCTATTCACCTCCAATTCTTTAATAAACTGAAGTTTTATATCAGTGGAATTAAGCAAAGCAAAGAAAAACTCTAGAGATTCTTCTTTATGTTCCCACAAATACGACCAATCATCTATGAAATGACCCCGAAATTCTGGCTTATTAAAACTAGTTAAAATAACCTGTTCTTTCAGGGTTTCCTATGACAAAATCATCTTCTATCGGTGAAAAGGGTGGTATTACTGAAAAACATGAACTCTACAAGAACTGTAAGTGACAGAAGAGTCTGATTTAAAAGAGCATATTTGTCAGAGACAAGCGGGTTAGCATTAAGCTTCTCTTCCAGATTAAGTTTGTCTTTAGAAAATCACAATTGACCCACATTGATTCCACGCCAAAAGTACCAATTTTCGTATTTTGTGGGACCAAAACTTGTTTCACGTTTGAAACAAAACCGCTAGAATTTTTTATATACAGTTTTTTGAACCTCAACAAGTGGGTGATATGTAACTGAAAAAAATTGTCCTATTCTTGGTGTAGATGATATAAATTTGGAAACACTGGGCCAAAAAAAAACGCTGATATTTTCCGTTGGATATATCATGTTTTATCTACTGATTAACCGCCAAGACTGTCAGAAGATCGCCAAAAAAATACATAAAAAAATTTCTTATTCTGTTTTGGGAGGATTGGAGACGATTTATTTCGCACCCCAACACAATATTTCAGGGCACCTTCAAACAAAAGTACGGCGCAGGGAGAACTGACCTTAATTCCCTGGCTTGTGAAACTTAGAAAGATCATAAAAACGAGGAGCCGTACAACACCGTGAGTAGAGAGCTATCTTATACTCGTGTCACGCACCCCTGCTGCCACCTACAACTTTTTTTGCACCCCAAATATGGGCATAGAGTCATTAGGGAGAACACGTGGTTAATGGGGTCAATGATCTAAATTTCACAACAACAACAACGACCTTGACATTCGCTGAGAGCGTGCACTTACAACAACATCGACCTTGGAACACCTGTGCTGTCGACCTCAATTCACCTATCGTGAATCATTAATTCCCCTTAGAAACAACAAATTAATTTCCCTTTCTTGACAGATCAATGAATCAATGACATCATCTGTCAGACTTTAAAAATTTTCGCCTAGAAACATTTCTCCAGGAATAGATCCAAGTCATTAATGTCTTTGCCTCGGGAACAACTCTTTTGGTCGAACTCCAAAGGATATTAATAACCAAAGGCTACGGAAACAATTAGGCAAGAAACATCTTAGCGATGAATTGTTTTAGCGCTGAAATCAGGTTTCCTATTAATTTGAAATGCGTTAGCACAGAGATGCCAATAACAATGGAACACGCTGAATTTACGTTTAGGGATAATTTGGGCGAAACCGTTTTAGACAGGTTATGGAACTATTTCGGCGAAACAGATAGAGACATTTTAAAAGAAGATTTTTGAAGAGATTTTAGAAGAGAATTTAAAGGTGAAAATCTGTGGTCGTTATAATACACAAGTTTCATTTGAACAGTGTTGTGAGGTCCTCTAACCCAACCCCAAAGGGTTCCAATCCTCCTACCCCAACCCCGAAGGAAGCCCCCGGTCCTCAAAGCCCCCCAAACTCCCAAAGGCCCTCCACCGGTCCCCCAAAGGCCCACCCAGACCCCCAAAGGCCATCCCCAGGCCCCAAATGTCCCCCAGGCCCCCAACTGCCCCCCCGGACACTTAAAGGTCCCCCAAGCTCCCAAAGGGCCACCGGCGCCCCCAAAGGCCCACCCCAGACCCTCAACGGCCATCCCCGGGCCCCCAAAGGCCCATCGAGTTCCCAAAAGACCAACAGGGTCCCAAAGGCCCTCCACCGGTCCCCAAATGTCCCCCAGGCTCCCAACTGGCCCCCGGACCCCCAAAGGCCCACCCTTGGCCCTCACCGATCCACCGGGCTCCCAAGGGACCAATCAGTCCTCACCTGCCCCCCCCACCCCCCAATGCCCTCCCTGTGACCCAAAGGCCCTCCACCGATCCCCCAAAGTCCCCCCGGCCCCCCAAGGCCCTCCCCGAGCCCCAAAGGCCCCCCCCGACCCCACAAAGCCATACCCGGCCCCCCCCCCAAAGGCCCATCGAGTTCCCAAAAGAACAACAGGGTCCCAAAGGCCCTCCACCGGTCCCCAAATGTCCCCCAGGCTCCCAACTGGCCCCCGGACCCCCAAAGGCCCTCCCCCGGCCCCCAAAGGTCCACTGGGCTCCCAAAGGACCAATCGGTCCTCAAGTGCACCCAGACCCCCAAAGGCCCTCCACCGGTCCCCAAATGTCCCCCAGGCACCCAAAGGCCCGCCCGGCGCCCCCAAGGCCCCCCCAGACCCCCAAAAGCCATCTCCGGACCCCAAATCCCAACCCAGGAGTGTTTGGTTGTGGTTTACCTTGTCACAGTTACATTTTCTTGATTTTTCAAAGTTCATTCTGAATTTCATTCGTTGAAATGCAAGAGTTGGAATATTTCAGTAGCGTTCGGTTGTGGTTTACCTTGTCAAAGTTACATTTTCTTGATTTTTCAAAGTTCATTCTGAATTTCTTTCATTGAAATGCAAGAGTTGGAATATTTCAGTAGTGTTTGGTTTTGATTTACCTTGTCACAGTTAAATTTTCTTGATTTTCGAAAGTTCATTTTGAATTTCGTTTGTTGAAATGCAAGAGTTGGAATATTTCAGTAGTGTTTGGTCGTGGTTTACCATGTCACAGTTACATTTTCTTGATTTTTCAAAGTTCATTTTGAATTTACTTTGTTGAAGTGCAAGAGTTTGAATATTTCAGTAGAGTTCGGTTGTGGATTACCTTGTCACAGATACATTTTCTTGATTTTTTAAAGTTCATTTTGAATTTCCTTTGTTGAAATGCAAGAGTTGGAATATTTCAGTAGTGTTTGGTTGTGGTTTACCTTGTCACAGTTACATTTTCTTGATTTTTCAAAGTTCATTTTGAATTTAATTAGTTGAAATGAAATAGTTGGAATATTTAAGTAGCGTTTGGTTGTGGTTTACCTTGTCACAGTTAAATTTTCTTGATTTTTCAAAGTTCATTTTGAATTTCTTTAGTTGAAATGCAATAGTTGGAATATTTCAGTAGTGTTTGGTTGTGGTTTACCTTGTCACAGTTAAATTTTCTTGATTTTACAAAGTTCATTTGAATTTCTTTTGTTGAAATGCAAGAGTTGGACTATTTCAGTAGCGTTCGGTTGTGGTTTACCTTGTCAAAGTTACATTTTCTTGATTTTTCAAAGTTCATTTTAAATTTCCTTTGTTGAAATGCAAGAGTTGGAATATTTCAGTAGTGTTTGGTTGTGGTTTACTTTGTCACAGTTACATTTTCTTGATTTTTCAAAGTTCATTTGAATTTCTTTCGTTGAAATGCAAGAGTTGAAATATTTCAGTAGTGTTTGGTTGTGGTTTAACTTGACAAATCTACATTTTCTTGATTTTTCAAAGTTCAATTTGAATTTCTTTCGTTGAAATGCAAGAGTTGGACTATTTCAGTAGTGTTTGGTTATGGTATACCTTATCATGGTTACATTCTCGTAATTTTTCAAAGTTAATTTTGAATTTCTTTCGTTGAAAAGCAAGATTTGGACTATTTCAGTAGTGTTTGCTTATGGTTTACCTTGTCACAGTTACATTTTCATGATTTTTCAAAGCTCATTTTGTATTTCTTTCTTAGAAATGCAAGAGTTGGACTATTTCAGTAGTGTTTGGTTATGGTTTACCGCCTCAAATTTAAATGGTAATTATTATTAAAAGTTAAATATTAATGTCATTCATTGAAAAGCAAGAGTTGGAATATTTCTGTTGTGGTTTGGTGTGGTGTTCCATATCACACGTACATTTACATTTCGAATAATATTTCATTTTGTTGTTAATTCATTGTTAATCAATAGATGTACGATGTAAGAATCGTGCGGCTATTGTGCTAATACGAAAAGTTAATATTTATTGATTTATAATATTTAAATTCTAATTTCTTTCGTTAAAAAGCATGAGTTGGACTATTTCACTAGCATTTGGTTATGATGCAACTTGTCAAAGTTACATTTTCCTGATTTTTCAAAGTTCATTTCGAATTTCTTTCGTTGAAATGCAAGAGTTGGAATATTTCAGTGGTGTTTGGTTTTGGTTTACCTTGTCACAGTTACATTTTCATGAATTTTCAAAGTTCATTTTGAATTTCTTTCGTTGAAGTGCAAGAGTTGGAATATTTCAGTAGTGTTTGGTTGTGGTTTACCTTGTCACAGTTACATTTTCTTGATTTTTCAAAGTTCATATTGAATTTCGTTCGTTGAAATTCAAGAGTTGGAATATTTCAGTAGTGTTTGGTTGTGGTTTACCTTGTCACAGTTACATTTTCTTGATTTTTCAAAGTTCATTTTGAATTTCTTTCGTTGAAATGCAAGAGTTGGAATATTTCAGTAGTGTTTGGTTGTGGATTACCTTTTCACAGTTACATTTTCTTGATTTTTTAAAGTTCATTTTGAATTTCTTTCGTTGAAATGCAAGAGTTGGAATATTTCAGCAGTGTTTGGTTGTGGTTTACCTTGTCACAGGTACATTTTCTTGATTTTTCAAAGTTCTTTTCGAATTTCTTTCGTTGAAATGCAAGAGTTGGAATATTACAGAAGTGTTTGGTCGTGGTTTACCTTCTCACAGTTAATTTTTCTTTATTTTTCAAAGTTCATTTTGAATTTCTTTGGTGTAAATGCACTAGTTGGTAGATTTCAGTAGCGTTCGGTTGTGGTTTAAATGTCACAGTTACATTTCCTTGATTTTTCAAAGTTCATTTACAATTTCTTTTGTTGAAATACAAGAGTTGGACTATTTCAGTAGTGTTTGGCTGTGGATTACATTGTCACACTTTCATTTTCTTGATTTTTCAAAGTTCATTTTGAATTTCTTTCGTTGAAAAGCAAGAGTTGGAATATTTCAGTAGTGTTTGGCTGTGGTTTACCTTGTCACAGTTACATTTTCTTGATTTTTCGAAGTTCATTTGAATTTCTTTCATTGAAATGTAAGAGTTGGAATATTTCAGTAGTGTTTGGTTGTGGTTTACCTTGTCAAAGTTAAATTTTCTTGATTTTTCAAATTTTATTTTGAATTTCTTTCGTTGAAATGTTAGATTTGGAATATGTCAATAGTGTTTGGTCATGGTTTACCTTGTCATAGTTAAATTTTCTTGATTTTTCAAAGTTCATTTTGTATTTCTTTCGTTGAAATGCAAGAGTTGGACTATTTCAGTAGTGTTTGGTTGTGGTTTACCTTGTCACAGTTACATTTTCATGATTTTTCAAAGATCATTTTGAATTTCTTTCGTTGAAATGCAAGAGTTGGAATATTTCAGTAGTGTTTGCTTATGGTTTACCTTGTCACAGTTACATTTTCTTGATTTTTCAAAGTTCATTTGAATTTCTTTCATGGAAATGTAAGAGTTGGAATATTTCAGTACTGTTTACTTATGGTTTACCTTGTCACAGTTACATTTTATTTATTTTTCAAAGTTCATTTCGAATTTCTTTCGTTGAAGTGCAAGAGTTGGACTATTTCAGTGGTGTTTGTTTATGGTTTACCTTGTCACAGTTACATTTTAATGATTTTTCAAAGTTCATTTTGAATTTCTTTCGTTGAAGTGCAAGAGTTGGACTATTTCAGTAGTGTTTGGTTGTGGTTTAACTTGTCACAGTTACATTTTCTTGATTTTTCAAAGTTCATTTTGAATTTCTTTCCTTGAAAAGCAAGACTTGGAATATTTCAGTAGTGTTTGGTTGTGGTTTACCTTGTCACAGTTACATTTTCTTGATTTTTTAAAGTTCATTTTGAATTGCTTTCGTTGAAATGCAAGAGTTGGAATATTTCAGTAGTGTTTGGTTATGGTTTACCTTGTCACAGTTACATTTTCGTGATTTTTCAAAGTTCATTTTGAATTTCTTTCGTTGAAAAGCAAGAGTTGGAATATTTCAGTAGTGTATGGTCATGTTTTACCTTGTCACAGTTAAATTTTCTTGATTTTTCAAAGTTCATTTGAATTTCTTTCGTTGAAATGCAAGAGTTGGACTATTTCAGTAGAGTTTGGTTGTGGTTTAACTTGTCAAAGTTAAATTTTCTTGATTTTTCAAAGCTGATTTTGAATTTATTTTGTTGAAATGCAAGAGTTGGAATATTTCAGTAGTGTTTTCTTGTGTGTTACCTTGTCAAAGTAACTTTTTAAATATTTTTAATTGTTCTTTTTTATTTAAAATCTCTGTAATGAATTCGATTTAATTATTATTTAGATGTTAGATGTTTGATAAATAGTAAATTTTACATTTTATAGATTTTTCAATGTTCATTTTTAATTTATTTCGTTGAAATGCAATAGTTAGACTATTTCAGTAGTGTATGGTCGTGGTTTACCTTGTCACAGTTACATTTTCTTGATTTTTCAAAGTTCATTTTGAATTTCTTTCATTGAAATGCATGAGTTGGAATATTTCAATAGTGTTTGGTTGTGGTTTACCTTGTCACAGTTAAATTTTCATGATTAATCAAAGCCCATTTTGAATTTATTTAGTTGAAAAGCAAGAGTTGGACTATTTCAGTAGTGTTTGGGTATGTGTTCACATGTCACAGTTACATTCTCCTGATTTTTCAAAGATCATTTTGAATTTCTTTCGTTGAAATTCAAGAGTTGGACTATTTCAGTAGTGTTTGGTTGTGGTTTACCTTGTCACGGTCACATTTTCATGATTTTTCAAAGTTCATTTTGAATTTCTTTCGTTGAAATGCAAGAGTTGGAATATTTCAGTAGTGTTTGGTTATGGTTTACCTTGTCACAGTTACATTTTCTTGATTTTTCAAAGTTCATTTTGGATTTCTTTTTTTGAAGTGCAAGAGTTGGAATATTTCAGTAGTATTTGGTCGTGGTTTACCTTGTCACAGTTACATTTTCCTGATTTTTCAAAGTTCATTTCGAATTTCTTTCGTTGAAATGCAAGAGTTGGAATATTTCAGTGGTGTTTGGTTATGGTTTACCTTGTCACAGTTTAATGTTAATGATTTTTTAAAGGTCATTTTGAATTTCTTTCGTTGAAATGTAAGACTTGGAATATTTCAGCAGTGTTTAGTTGTGGTTTACCTTGTCACAGTTACATTTTCATGATTTTTCAATGTTCATTTTGAATTTCTTTCGTTGAAATGCAAGAGTTGGAATATTTCAGTAGTGTTTGGTTGTGGTTTACCTTGCCACAGTTACATTTTCCTGATTTTTCCAAGTTCATTTCTAATTTCTTCAGTTGAAATGCAACAGTTGGAATATTTAAGTAGTGTTTTGTTGTGGATTACATTGTAACAGTTAAATTCTCATGATTTTTAACAGTTCATTTAGAATTTCTGTAGTTGAAATACAAGATTTGGAATATTTCAGTAGTGTTTGGTTGTGGTTTACCTTTTCACAGGTACATTTTCTTGATTTTTCAAAGTTCATTTTGAATTTCTTTCGTTGAAATGCAAGAGTTGGAATATTTCAGTAGTGTTTGGTTGTAGTATACCTTGTCACATTTACATTTTCATGATTTTTCAAAGTAAATTTCTAATTTCATTCGGTGAAATGCAAGAGTTGGAATATTTCAGTAGAGTTCGGTTATGGTTTACCTTGTCACAGTTACATTTTCATGATTTTTCAAATTTCATTCCGAATTTCTATAGTTGAAAATCAAGAGTTGGAATATTACAGTAGTGTTTGGTCGTGGTTTACCTGGTAAAAGTTAAATTTTCTTGATTTTTCAAAGTTCATTTTGAATTTCTTTCGTTGAAAAGCAAGAGTTTGAATATTTCAGTAGTGTTTGGTTGTGGTTTACCTTGTCACAGTTACATTTTCTTGATTTTTCAAGGTTCATTTGAATTTATTTCATTTTAATGAAATAGTTTGACTATTTAATTAGTGTTTGGTTGTGGTTTAACTTTTAACAGTTAAATTTTATTGATTTTTCAAAGTTCATTTTGAATTTCTTTCGTTGAAATGCAATAGTTGGAATATTTCAGTAGTGTTTGGTAGTGGTTTACCTTTTCACAGTTACATTTTGGTTATTTTTCAAAGTTCATTTATTATTTAATTCATTGAAACGCAATAGTTGGAATATTTCAGCAGCGTTTGGTTGTGGTTTACCGTGTAACAGTTACATTTTCTTGATTTTTCAAAGCTCATTTAAAATTTCTTTAGTTGAATTGCAAGAATTGGAATATTTCAGTAGTGTTTGGTTATGGTTTACCTTGTCACAGTTACATTTTCATGATTTTTCAAAGTTCTTTTGAATTTAATTCGTTTAAATTCAAGAGTTGGAATATTTAATTAGTGTTTGGTTATGGTTTACCTTGTCACTGTTACATTTTCTTGATTTTTCAAAGTTCATTTAGAATTTATTTCGTTGAAATGCAAGAGTTGGAATATTTCAGTAGTGTTTGGTTATGGTTTACCTTGTCACAGTTACATTTTCTCGATTTTTCAAAGCTCATTTTGAATTTCTTTCGTTGAAATGCAAGAGTTGGACTATTTAAGTAGCGTTCGGTTGTGGTTTAAATTGTCAAAGTTACATTTTAATGATTTTTCAAAGTTCATTTAGAATTTCTTTCGTTGAAAAGCAAGAGTTGGAATATTTCAGTAGTGTTTGGTTGTGGTTTACCTTGTCACAGTTACATTTTCTTGATTTTTCAAAGTTTATTTTGAATTTCTTTCGTTGAAATGCAAGAGTTGGAATATTTCAGTAGTGTTTGGTTATGGTTTACCTTGTCACAGATACATTTTCATGATTTTTAAAAGTTCATTTTGAATTTCTTTCCTTGAAAAGCAAGAGATGGAATATTTCAGCAGTGTATGGCCGTGGTTTACCTTGTCACAGTTACATTTTCTTGATTTTTCAAAGTTAATTTCGAATTTATTTCATTGAAATGCAAGAGTTGGAATATTTCAATAGTGTTTGTTTGTGGTTTACCTTGTCACAGTTACATTTTCTTGATTTTTCAAAGTTAATATTTAATTTCTTTCTCTGAAATTCAATATTTTTAATATTTCATTATAGTTTTAGTATTTTTTAAATTTTCACACGAACAATTTCTAGATTTTTCATGTTTCATTTTGAATTTCTTTAGTTGAAATGCAAGAGTTGGAATATTTCACTAGTGTTTGGTTGTGGTTTACCTTGTCAGATTTACATTTTATTGATTTTTAAAAGTTCATTTTTTAATTTATTTCGTTGAAAAGCAAGAGTTGGAATATTTCAGTAGTGTTTGCTTGTGGTTTACCTTGTCACAGTTACATTTTCTTGATTTTTAAAAGTTCATTTGAATTTCTTTAGTTGAAATTCAAGAGTTCGAATATTTCAGCAGTGTTTGGTTGTGGTTTACCTTGTCACAGTTACATTTTCTCGATTTTTCAAAGTTCATTTTGAATTTCTTTCGTTGAAATGCAAGAGTTGGAATATTTCAGTAGTGTTTGCTTGTGGTTTACCTTGTCACAGTTACATTTTCTTGATTTTTCAAAGTTCATTTTAAATTCTTTCGTTTAAATTAAAGAGTTTGAATATTTAAGTAGCGTTAGGTTGTGGTTTACCTTGTCACAGTTACATTTTCTTGATTTTTCAAAGTTAATTTTGAATTTATATAGTTGAAATGCAAGAGCTGGAATATTTCAGTAGTGTTTGGTTGTGGTTTACCTTGTCAAAGTTACATTTTCTTGATTTTTCAACGTTCATTTTGATTTTCTTTCGATGAAAAGCAAGAGTTGGAATATTTCAGTAGTGTTTGGTTGTGGATTACCGGGACAATGTTCCATTTTTCTGCTTTTAAAAAGTTCATTTTGAATTTCTTTCTTTGTAATGCAAGATGTGGAATATTTCAGTAGTGTTTGGTTGTGGTTTACCTTGCCACAGTTAAATTTTCTTGATTTTTCTAATTTCATTTGAATTTCATAGTTTGGTTGTGGTTTACATTGTCACAGTTACATTTTCTTGATTTTTCAAAGTTCATTTTGAATTTCTTTCATTGAAATGCAAGAGTTGGAATATTTCAGTTGTGTTTGGTTATGGTTTACCTTGTCACAGTTACATGTTCACATTTCACTCATTGATTTTTCAAATGCTTGATACAGTTGTTGTAATTTCTTTCAGTTGAATATGCATTAGAGTTGGAATATTTCAGTTAGTATTTAGTAGGTTGGTTATGGTTTACCTTGTCACAGTTACATTTTCTTGATTTTTCAAAGTTTATTTTGAAGGTCTTTCGATGAAAAGCAATATATTGAATATTTCTGTATTTTATGGTTATGGTTTACAAGATAACATTGCAATTTTCCTGATTTTTCATAGCTAATATTGAATTTCTATTGTTGACATGCACTAGTTGGACTATTTCAATATTGTTTGCGTATGGTTTACCTTGTCACAGTTGCATTCTCTTGATTTTTCAAACTTCATTTGAATTTCTTTCGTTGAAATGCAAGAGTTGGAATATTTCAGTAGTGTTTGCTTATGGTTTACCTTGTCATAGTTACATTTTCTTTATTTTTCAAAGTTCATTTGAATTTCTTTCGTTGAAATGAAATAGTTGTAATATTTCATTATTGTTTGGTTTTTGTTTTCCTTTTCACAGTTTCATTATATTGACTTTTCAAAGTTCATTTTAAAGTTCTTTTGTTGAAATGCAAGATTTGGAATATTTCAGTGGTGTTTGGTTATGGTTCACGTTATCACAGTTAAAGTTTCATGATTTTAAAATTAATTTTGAATTTCTGTAATTTAAATGCAAGAGTTGGAATATATCACTAGTGTATGGTTCTGGTTTAACTTGCCTCATTTACACACATGTATACACATGTACACAATGGTGCTTATCATGAGTGCTCATGATAAGTTAACCTAACGCTTTCCGGTGAGTATGGTTAGGTTAGACTAGATTAAGTTAGGTTAGATTAGGTTAGGTTAGGTTAGCCTACGTACGCGTCACTTAGGTTAGCTTAGGTTCGGTGAGAGACATGCCCTAAGTTAGGTGTATGATTAGGTTAGGTTAGGTTAGATTAAGTTAGGTTAAGTTAGGTTAGGCTAGGTTAGCCTACGTACGCGTGCGTACGTAGGCTAACCTAGCCTAACCTAACTTAACCTAACCTAACTTAATCTAACCTAACCTAACCTAATCATACACCTAACTTAGGGCATGTCTCTCACCTAACCTAAGCTAACCTAAGTGAAGCGTACGTAGGCTAACCTAACCTAACCTAATCTAACCTAACTTAATCTAGTCTAACCTAACCATACTCACCGGAAAGGGTTAGGTTAACTTATCATGAGCACTCATGATACGCACATTTGTGTACATGTGTATACATGTGTGTAACTGTGGCAAGGTAAACCAGAACCAAACACTAGTGATATATTCCAACTCTTGCATTTCAATGAAAGAAATTCAAAATGAATTTGAAAATAATTAAAATTTAACTCTGATAAGGTAAACAATAAACAAACACCACTGAAATATTACAACTCTTGCATTTCAACGAAATAAATTCGAAATTAACTTTTAAAAATAAATAAAATGTAACTTTTACAAGTTAAACCATAACAAAACCCTACTTAAATATTCAAACTCTTGACTTTAAACGAAAGAAATTGAAATGAACTTTGAAAAATCAAGAAAATGTAACTGTGCCAAGGTAAACCATAAGCAAACACTACTGAAATATTCCAACTCTTGCATTTCAACGAAAGAAATTCAAAAGAACTTTGAAAAATCAATATAATTCAACTGTGACAAGGTAAACCATGACCAAACACTACTGAAATATTCCAACTCTTGCTTTTCAACGAAAGAAATTCAAAATGAGCTTTGAAAAATCAAGAAAATGTAACTGTGATAAGGTAAACCACAACCAAACACAACTGAAATAGTCCAACTCTTGCATTTCAACGAAAGACATTCTAAATGAACTTTGAAAAATCAAGAAAATGTAACTGTGACAAGGTAAACCATAACCAAACACTACTGAAATATTCCAACTCTTGCATTTCAACGAAAGAAATTCAAAATGAACTTTGAAAAATCAAGAAAATGTAACTGTTACAAGGTAAACCATAAGCAAACACTACTGAAATATTTCAACTCTTGCATTTCAACGAAAGAAATTCAAAATGTGCTTTGAAAAATCATGAAAATGTAACTGTGGCAAGGTAAACCACAACCAAACACTACTGAAATAGTCCAACTCTTGTATTTCAATGAAAGAAATTTAAAATGAACTTTGAAAAATCAAGAAAATGTAAATGTGACAAGGTAAACCACGACCAAACACTACTGAAATATTCCAACTATTGCATTTCAACGAAACAAATTCAAACTGAACTTTGAAAAATCAAGAAAATTTAACTGTGGCAAGTTATACCACAACCAAACACTACTGAAATATTCCAACTCTTGCATTTCAATGAAAGAAATTAAAATGAACTTTGAAAAATCAGGAAAATGTAACTGTGACAAGGTAAACCACAAGCAAACCCTACTGAAATATTCCAACTCTTGCTTTTCAACGAAAGAAATTCAAAATTAACTTTTAAAAATCAAGAAAATGTAACTTTGACAATGTAAACCACAACCAAACACTACTGAAATATTCCAACTCTTGCATTTTAACGATAGAAATTCAAAATGAACTTTGAAAAATCCAGAAAATGTAACTGTGACAAGGTAAACCACAACCGAACGCTACTGAAATATTCCAACTCTTGCATTTCAACGAAAGAAATTAAAATGAACTTTTAAAAATAAATAAATTGTAACTGTTACAAGCTAAACCACAAGCCCAAACTACTGAAAGAGTACAACTCTTGAATTTCAACGATAGAAATTCAAAATTAACTTTGAAAAATCAGGAAAATGTAACTTTGCTAAGGTAAACCACAACCAAAAACTGCTGAGATATTTCAATTCATGCATTTCAACGAAAGAAATTCAAATTAAAATTGCAAAATAGCAATACGTAAATCGAACTAAAGC